>NC_136800.1:42497662-42532711 GCF_951216825.1 Electrona antarctica | reverse complement strand
CAGTCGTAGGAGTGGTTTACACCACTCAAAAATATAAAAGAGAGAGAGAGAGAGAAGAGAGAGAGAGAGAGAGAGAGGAGAGAGAGAGAGAGAGAGAGAGAGAGAGAGAGAGAGAGAGAGGATAAAAGGTATATCTTGCATACTTGCCATCTTGATGGCGTGATTCTTTGCTTTATTACTTACTTGCAAGCAAGTGTACACAAATGCAAGTAACTTACTTACACAAGTGTACACAATCATTCTCTCTCTATCTCTGTTATGCTGATGTGGATACTTGTTGCAGGCTGTATATATATATATATATATATATATATATATATATATATATATATATATATCGCTTTATTATTGGCATAGTATGTTTTTTGGTCACAGCAATTATAAACCTTCTTGATCCTCCTGTGAGAACATGAGCGTGTGAGAGAAGCTAGCGGAGAGACTGACAGAACCAGCCCAGATGGAAAGACAGAACATTATGATAGAGAGACATTAGGGAGGGAGACAGAGTTAGAGAGAGAGAGACAGAACGTTATGATAGAGAGACATTAGGGAGGGAGACAGAGTTAGAGAGAGAGAGTGAACGTTATGATAGAGAGACATTAGGGAGGGAGACAGAGTTATTAGAGAGAGAGACAGAACGTTATGATAGAGAGACATTAGGGAGGGAGACAGAGTTAGAGAGAGAGAGAGAGAACGTTATGATAGAGAGACATTAGGGAGGGAGACAGAGTTAGAGAGAGAGAGAGACAGAACGTTATGATAGAGAGACATTAGGGAGGGAGACAGAGTTGGAGAGAGAGAGACAGAACGTTATGATAGAGAGACATTAGGGAGGGAGACAGAGTTAGAGAGAGAGAGAGAGAGAACGTTATGATAGAGAGACATTAGGGAGGGAGACAGAGTTAGAGAGAGAGAGACAAAACGTTATGATAGAGATACATTAGGGAGGGAGACAGAGTTAGAGAGAGAGAGAGAGAGACAGAACGTTATGATAGAGAGACATTAGGGAGGGAGACAGAGTTAGAGAGAGAGAGAGAGAGACAGAACGTTATGATAGAGAGACATTAGGGAGAGAGACAGAGTTAGAGAGAGAGAGAGACAGAACGTTATGATAGAGAGACATTAGGGAGGGAGACAGAGTTAGAGAGAGAGAGAGACAGAACGTTATGATAGAGAGACATTAGGGAGGGAGACAGAGTTATAGAGAGAGAGAGACAGACCGTTATGATAGAGAGACATTAGGGAGGGAGACAGAGTTAGAGAGAGACAGAACGTTATGATAGAGAGACATTAGGGAGGGAGACAGAGTTAGAGAGAGAGAGACAGAACGTTATGATAGAGAGACATTAGGGAGGGAGACAGAGTTAGAGAGAGAGAGAGAGACAGAACGTTATGATAGAGAGACATTAGGGAGGGAGACAGAGTTAGAGAGAGAGAGAGACAGAACGTTATGATAGAGAGACATTAGGGAGGGAGACAGAGTTAGAGAGAGAGAGACAGAACGTTATGATAGAGAGACATTAGGGAGGGAGACAGAGTTAGAGAGAGAGAGACAGAACGTTATGATAGAGAGACATTAGGGAGGGAGACAGAGTTAGAGAGAGAGAGACAGAACGTTATGATAGAGAGACATTAGGGAGGGAGACAGAGTTAGAGAGAGAGAGACAGAACGTTATGATAGAGAGACATTAGGGAGGGAGACAGAGTTAGAGAGAGAGAGAGACAGAACGTTATGATAGAGAGACATTAGGGAGGGAGACAGAGTTAGAGAGAGAGAGACAGAACGTTATGATAGACATTAGGGAGGGAGACAGAGTTAGAGAGAGAGAGAGAACGTTATGATAGAGATACATTAGGGAGGGAGACAGAGTTAGAGAGAGAGAGAGACAGAACGTTATGATAGACATTAGGGAGGGAGACAGAGTTAGAGAGAGAGAGAGAACGTTATGATAGAGAGACATTAGGGAGGGAGACAGAGTTAGAGAGAGAGAGAGACAGAACGTTATGATAGAGAGACATTAGGGAGGGAGACAGAGTTAGAGAGAGAGAGAGAGAGAACGTTATGATAGAGAGACATTAGGGAGGGAGACAGAGTTAGAGAGAGACAGAACGTTATGATAGAGAGACATTAGGGAGGGAGACAGAGTTAGAGAGAGAGAGACAAAACGTTATGATAGAGATACATTAGGGAGGGAGACAGAGTTAGAGAGAGAGAGAGACAGAACGTTATGATAGAGAGACATTAGGGAGGGAGACAGAGTTAGAGAGAGAGAGAGAGAGACAGAACGTTATGATAGAGAGACATTAGGGAGAGAGACAGAGTTAGAGAGAGAGAGAGACAGAACGTTATGATAGAGAGACATTAGGGAGGGAGACAGAGTTAGAGAGAGAGAGAGAGAGAACGTTATGATAGAGAGACATTAGGGAGGGAGACAGAGTTAGAGAGAGAGAGAGAACGTTATGATAGAGAGACATTAGGGAGGGAGACAGAGTTAGAGAGAGAGAGAGGGGGAGGGAAACACAAACAAGAGGAAACAGAGATTTTAGGTGGAAGAGGAGGAGGAAGAGAAGAAGATGGAAGAAACAGAGGCATGGAATATAAGGGAGGGAGGGAGGGAGGGAGGGAATATAAGGGAGGGATGCTATTTACATTATTTTCTGTACTTTTACTTCTACTCCTCTACTCCTCAGGCAAATATTGTACTTTTTATCCACTATATTTATTTCTATACTTTGTAGATTTCCATTATTATTACAAAAAACACACATTTTGGCCATTTGAAAATAGCCCATCTACAAGATGAGCTTGCAGATAGCCCATCTACAAGATGAGCTTGCAGATAGCCCATCTACAAGATGAGCTTTCAGATAGCCCATCTACAAGATGAGCTTTCAGATAGCCCATCTACAAGATGAGCTTTCAGATTTGCTATTTTCAAATGAGTTCTTATACATTTGAAAACATGACATGGGACATCCTGCATAACGAGTATAGGCTACAGCAGGGGTTCTCAACGTTTTTGGCCGGGGACCCCCGGAAATGCTTTGGCAACGTCTCGGGACCCCCGCCCCGCCCCCTCCCGACCCCCAATATAAATTGACTGCTACAATAACCTTAAACCATTTTGGGCGGGAACCCTTTTTGGTGTTTTAAGCATTGTTATAATTTAGCTATTGAAAAATAGCAGATCTACAAGCTCATAGCGCGCCACCGAGTGGCGCGCTACGAGCTTGTAGGTCTGCTATTTTTGAAAAATCGTGATTTCTTTTTTAAAAAGAAAAATCTTTTTTTTTGTTTTTGTTTTTTAAATAATTTGGGGACCCCCTAAAATAATTTGGCGACCCCCCGAGGGGTCGCGACCCACGGGTTGAGAACCCCTGGGCTATAGTACTTACTCAAAGCTGGCTTACTGTTTACTCAAAGCACATTTGGAATTCCGGGCTTTTACTCGTAACAGAGTAGCCTATATCGACATTGCAGTATTGGTACTTTTACTTAAGTAAAACATGTGAGTACATTTTCCACCACTGCTGTTTACCCAGACACTCACTGGCTGGCTGCTGATGAGAGGAAGACGCTTCTCTGGCAACGTGCACGGCCAATACGTCCTAATTACTGTGGGGCCAAGTGAGGGCACGCACGCACGCACGCACGCACGCACGCACGCACGCACGCACGCACGCACGCACGCACGCACGCACGCACGCACGCACGCACGCACGCACGCACGCACGCACGCACGCACGCACGCACGCACGCACGCACGCACGCACGCACGCACGCACGCACGCACGCACGCACGCACGCACGCACGCACGCACGCACGCACGCACGCACGCACGCACGCACGCACGCACGCACGCACGCACGCACGCACGCACGCACGCACGCACGCACGCACGCACGCACGCACGCACTCATCCCTGACATTTCAGCCGCATTACACCACGCCGCATTAAACTCCTGCACTCACACACACCCTAGCTGTTCTCTTTTCACTTCACCTCTGCTGCAATACGGAGAGACATCCAGGACCACAGGAAGGAACAGCCAGTAAGACTGTCTATAACCACAGCCAGAGACATCCAGGACCACAGGAAGGAACAGCCAGTAAGACTGTCTATAAGCACAGCCAGAGACCTGCAGGACCACAGGAAGGAACAGCCAGTAAGACTGTCTATAAGCACAGCCAGAGACATCCAGGACCACAGGAAGGAGCAGCCAGTAAGACTGTCTTTAAGCACAGCCAGAGACATCCAGGACCACAGGAAGGAGCAGCCAGTAAGACTGTCTTTAAGCACAGCCAGAGACATCCAGGACCACAGGAAGGAGCAGCCAGTAAGACTGTCTATAAGCACAGCCAGAGACATCCAGGACCACAGGAAGGAACAGCCAGCAAGACATGTCTATAAGCACAGCCAGAGACATCCAGGACCACAGGAAGGAACAGCCAGTAAGACTGTCTATAAGCACAGCCAGAGACATCCAGGACCACAGGAAGGAACAGCCAGTAAGACTGTCTATAAGCACAGCCAGAGACATCCAGGACCACAGGAAGGAACAGCCAGCAAGACATGTCTATAAGCACAGCCAGAGACATCCAGGACCACAGGAAGGAGCAGCCAGTAAGACTGTCTATAAGCACAGCCAGAGACATCCAGGACCACAGGAAGGAACAGCCAGTAAGACTGTCTATAAGCACAGCCAGAGACATCCAGGACCACAGGAAGGAACAGCCAGTAAGACTGTCTATGAGCACAGCCAGAGACATGAAGGACCACAGGAAGGAACAGCCAGTAAGACTGTCTATAAGCACAGCCAGAGACATGAAGGACCACAGGAAGGAACAGCCAGTAAGACTGTCTTTAAGCACAGCCAGAGACATCCAGGACCACAGGAAGGAACAGCCAGTAAAACTGTCTATAAGCACAGCCAGAGACATGTAGGACCACAGGAAGGAACAGCCAGTAAGACTGTCTATAAGCACAGCCAGAGACATGTAGGACCACAGGAAGGAACAGCCAGTAAGACTGTCTATAAGCACAGCCAGAGACATGCAGGACCACAGGAAGGAACAGCCAGTAAGACTGTCTATAAGCACAGCCAGAGACATCCAGGACCACAGGAAGGAACCGCCAGTAAGACTATCTATAAGCACAGCCAGAGACACCAGTAAGACTGTCTATAAGCACAGCCAGAGACATCCAGGACCACAGGAAGGAACAGCCAGTAAGACTGTCTATAAGCACAGCCAGAGACAGGCAGGACCACAGGAAGGAACAGCCAGTAAGACTGTCTATAAGCACAGCCAGAGACATCCAGGACCACAGGAAGGAACAGCCAGTAAGACTGTCTAAAAGCACAGCCAGAGACATCCAGGACCACAGGAAGGAACAGCCAGTAAGACTGTCTATAAGCACAGCCAGAGACATCCAGGACCACAGGAAGGAACAGCCAGTAAGACTGTCTATAAGCACAGCCAGAGACATCCAGGACCACAGGAAGGAACAGCCAGTAAGACTGTCTATAAGCACAGCCAGAGACATCCAGGACCACAGGAAGGAACAGCCAGTAAGACTGTCTATAAGCACAGCCAGAGACATCCAGGCCCACAGGAAGGAACAGCCAGTAAGACTGTCTATAAGCACAGCCAGAGACATCCAGGACCACAGGAAGGAACAGCCAGTAAGACTGTCTATAAGCACAGCCAGAGACATCCAGGACCACAGGAAGGAACAGCCAGTAAGACATGTCTATAAGCACAGCCAGAGACATCCAGGACCACAGGAAGGAACAGCCAGTAAGACTGTCTAAAAGCACAGCCAGAGACATCCAGGACCACAGGAAGGAACAGCCAGTAAGACTGTCTATAAGCACAGCCAGAGACATCCAGGACCACAGGAAGGAACAGCCAGTAAGACTGTCTATAAGCACAGCCAGAGACATCCAGGACCACAGGAAGGAACAGCCAGTAAGACTGTCTATAAGCACAGCCAGAGACATCCAGGACCACAGGAAGGAACAGCCAGTAAGACTGTCTATAAGCACAGCCAGAGACATCCAGGCCCACAGGAAGGAACAGCCAGTAAGACTGTCTATAAGCACAGCCAGAGACATCCAGGACCACAGGAAGGAACAGCCAGTAAGACTGTCTATAAGCACAGCCAGAGACATCCAGGACCACAGGAAGGAACAGCCAGTAAGACATGTCTATAAGCACAGCCAGAGACATCCAGGACCACAGGAAGGAACAGCCAGTAAGACTGTCTATAAGCACAGCCAGAGACATCCAGGACCACAGGAAGGAACAGCTAGTAAGACTGTCTATAAGCACAGCCAGAGACATCCAGGACCACAGGAAGGAACAGCCAGTAAGACTGTCTATAAGCACAGCCAGAGACATCCAGGACCACAGGAAGGAACAGCCAGTAAGACTGTCTATAAGCACAGCCAGAGACATCCAGGACCACAGGAAGGAACAGCCAGTAAGACTGTCTATAAGCACAGCCAGAGACATCCAGGACCACAGGAAGGAACAGCCAGTAAGACTGTCTATAAGCACAGCCAGAGACATCCAGGACCACAGGAAGGAACAGCCAGTAAGACTGTCTATAAGCACAGCCAGAGACATCCAGGACCACAGGAAGGAACAGCCAGTAAGACTGTCTATAAGCACAGCCAGAGACATCCGGACCACAGGAAGGAACAGCCAGTAAGACTGTCTATAAGCACAGTCAGAGACACCAGTAAGACTGTCTATAAGCACAGCCAGAGACATCCAGGACCACAGGAAGGAACAGCCAGTAAGACTGTCTATAAGCACAGCCAGAGACATCCAGGACCACAGGAAGGAACAGCCAGTAAGACTGTCTATAAGCACAGTCAGAGACACCAGTAAGACTGTCTATAAGCACAGCCAGAGACATCCAGGACCACAGGAAGGAACAGCCAGTAAGACTGTCTATAAGCACAGCCAGAGACATCCAGGACCACAGGAAGGAACAGCCAGTAAGACTGTCTATAAGCACAGCCAGAGACATCCAGGACCACAGGAAGGAACAGCCAGTAAGACTGTCTATAAGCAGAGCCAGAGACATCCAGGACCACAGGAAGGAACAGCCAGTAAGACTGTCTATAAGCACAGCCAGAGACATCCAGGACCACAGGAAGGAGCAGCCAGTAAGACTGTCTATAAGCACAGCCAGAGACATCCAGGACCACAGGAAGGAGCAGCCAGTAAGACTGTCTATAAGCACAGCCAGAGACGTGCAGGACCACAGGAAGGAACAGCCAGTAAGACTGTCTATAAGCAGAGCCAGGGTGTGGTCTGGCTTGGCCTGGCAGGCTGCTTGACTTCAACTTCCACCAAAGCAATGTGTGTGTGTGCGTGCGTGCGTGCGTTACACCCACATCGCACCGCCGATATCCGACCAATATGCCCATATATGGAGATATCTTCGTATCCGTCACATGTCGCTGTCACGCCCACAATTATGGAGGTCGCTGATGTCATCAGTATGTACATTAGAGTTTTCAAACTGCCAGAACCCGAACTGGCTCGGTCGGCACTGACCCGACCCGACGTTTTCGGGCCGGGCCCAAACATTATTCTAATTAGCCTCGGGCTCGGAGATTTTCCGTGATTTTTTATTTTGTCTTTCTTTTTTTTCCTTCTTTTTTTAAGAATGTTATTATAAAAATAGCAATTCTGTTATTTGTGTAATGTGTATACATGTATGTATTTATTATGAAGAGGGCTGCGCTATAGGCGATTCACTCCTCCTGTCACAAGTGAATCGCGCAGCCCTCTTCATAATAAATACATACATGTATACTCCAGGACAGGGGTTCTCAACCTTTTTGGCCGGGGACCCCCGGAAATGCTTTGGCAATGTCTCGGGACCCCCGCCCCGCCCCCTCCCGACCCCCAATATAAATTGACTGCTACAATAACCTTAAACCATTTTGGGCGGGAACCCCTTTTGATGTTTTAAGCATTGTTATAATTTAGCTATTGAAAAATAGCAGATCTACAAGCTCATAGCGCGCCACCGAGTGGCACGCTATGAACTTGTAGGTCTGCTATTTTTGAAAAATCGTGAAAATAAAATTTAAAAAAAAATCTTTTTTTTTCTTTTTTTTGGAAAATAATTTGGGGACCCCCTAAAATAATTTGGCGACCCCCCGAGGGGTCGCGACCCACGGGTTGAGAACCCCTGCTCCAGGAGACCAACTCGCAACCTGCCGTGCGACGAGGGCTCAGCCCTATTGACACGGTAGGTTGCGCGTTGGTCTGGAGAGTGGGAGCTAGGGTTCCCACCCGTTCCGTAAAATACGGATTCGTCCTTTATTTGAGCATTAAATGATGCGTCCCGTATTGAATCAATACGGAACACGGTTTGTTTTCCGTATTTTCCTAAATGCCCCCTGCGCGATCTGTCACACGACAAATCCAGTGCCTGTCTCGCCGGCCGGCCACACCGCGCTGTTTAAAATGTCTAGTACTATAAGTTCTACAACAGCTGATTCTCCACCGCGTCCGTCTCAAAAAAGAAAACGCCTTAAAAAAATAAGTGAGTGCAGGTAAGAGGCAAATCCCTGGCTTGACAGCGTCACGGGAGATTAATATAAAGCAAATTGCAAAGTATGTCGGCGTATGTTTTCTGTGGCGCATGGGGGACTGATAGCAAACAGCATGCTTCAGGGATCAACAGTATGATCACAGAACACCCAACAACAAGTGTCACAGTTCTTCATGACTGAAACTGCCACTGAGATCGATTCGGTATGTGATAATTTGTGTTTTTATAAGATGTCAATCAGTAGTATTTCTATTGTCCTGCCCATGCAATAGCCAATGACTGCTGATGTGGGCATATGGCCAAGTTATTTCAGTAGACTACTTCCTATGGCGTCCATTAACGTGGTTATCATGTCGGCGTTCTCGCCAGATTTGGATCTCAGGTTTGGTTTGGACGTCGGTGGTGGTTTTTGCCATTTTGCCGAGGTGGAATGTAGCAATAAATGGACCAAAATGGCTGAAACTCCTGGTTATTAGTATTGACTTAACTTCAGAAACACAAAAAAGTAGTTTAGAGCCAAATATGTCTTAAATTTGAACAACTTGGTTAGTATCAGGCAGGAGCTCTGCGTTCACACGTAGCTCCCTTCCGACTTGCACATGTTCTTTGGAAGAGCATACAGGCAGATGGACGCGCAGACGAGCAATGCTCCAAAGGCAAAGATGAGGTTTATGTGGAGGCCAAACAAAAGGACCGAAGCCACGGTTGCGATAAGGCTGGCAACCACGGAAGCAAAGTTCTTCACAATATTATCCGTGTACTTTATTACGACGGATGCATACATACCCCCCACACTGCCCAGGCCCACTACTAACCACACCCAGGGTGTGTAAGCAAAGTAGAATCCTTTCTCCAAGATCATGGTCCTGTTAGCCTCGCACATGAAAACGACAGCAAAGGTGATCAGGGTGCCAGACAGGTACAGCTGGATGTTTCTCACCCACAGGGACGTTGTCCTATGTGGACTCTTCAGTACCTTCTCAAAGTAAACGCCTGCGAGTCCAGAACACAGGACAGCGACAATAACAGCTCCAAATCCAACGAGAGGGTCTTGGGCCCCGGGAGTGACTTCTGCAGGTTTCCACTGGACAAGGCTGGCGCCCGCAGAAAGAACCATCACAGAGATCCACTGGCGTGCGCTGAGAGGGCGGCGCAGAAAGTACACAGAACAAAGGGCTGTGCAGGGCATCTTCAACTGGTAGGTCAGTTGAAAGGTGGCTGCGTCCAGGTTGCTCAAGGCCAGAAAGGTCATGTTGTTCTGAAGTGCGTACAACACAGATACAACGCACAGTTTCAGCAACTCTTTGGGAATGAATACATGTTCCACAATGGAGCTTCCCAGCCGTCTGAGACCGGTTTCCTTTGCCATCATGCAGAAACTCAGTAATAACTTTATGAGCTCAGCAGTGAACACAGCAGTAGCTGAGACATACTGAGCTTGTCCTGTTGTTCTGGTGTACCGCACTGCCACTGAATAGGATGCTGTGATTGTTGCCATAACGCCCAAGCAATACAATTTGAACAAAACACTCACAGGTCCGTCGTTAGCCATCGTTGTTATTTTGTCGCCGGGGTCCCCGGACCGGCCGGGGCGGTTCCCGGAGCTGCGGTCGGGAAATCCATGGGGGCCTCGACCGGCTTCCTCTGCCTGCACACAAGGCACCGTTCCTGGGCAGAGAGAGCCGGACAAAAGACTCACAGGTCCGTCATTGGCCATCGTTGTTGTGGATCGGGGCCGGGGACAATGAGGTTAATAGCAGGTTGGTTCATCTGGATACCATCTAATTTTTGGAGCTCGAGTCAGCCATTATATATCCTATGTCCTGTCATACTCCTGACGTCACCAGACCATATATAGCAAGTCCTCAAAAAAGGCCTTAGTTTTTGAGATACCCCTACCCGAGGTAGAACTAAACACGGCACTGGAAGGGTAGTGCCGTTGAATTCGGACAACCTATTTTTCCTTGTTGAATTCCAATATCAGTCATATTCCAATATAGCTATATTAAGATGTATTTGATTAAATTGTCTTTGTCATTCTATAAATCTTCTGGGGCATGTAAATTAATATTATTTGATTATTAATTTACAAAAACAAAAAGCTGTGGACTGTAATGTGAATATTAGAATGCCAAATAGATTGCCAAATCTATATGCATTATTGTGTATTTCTCTGCTGTCCATTCAGTCAAATTGAAGCGTTCTCATCAATGTGCTCAAACTGCAGCTGCCAATCTAACAGCTGACCTGACTCCTTCACACTGGCAGCGAATGTATACCTATTTGTGTGTCGTCGTTATCTTTAGCAGAGACCCTTATATGCCCATTTAGTATAGCATCTCTGTTAAAACAAGACTACAGTTGGAGGCCATCGATATTGTCCTTTTCTTTTTGCTGAGGTTTGCGTGATCTGCGCAAAAGGACAGTTAACCCATTTTGGGCGGGAACCCCTTTTGGTGTTTTAAACATTATGTTATAATTTAGCTATTGGAAAATAGCAGATCTACAAGCTCATAGCGCGCCACCGAGTGGCGCGCTACGAGCTTGTAGGTCTGCTATTTTTGAAAAATCGTGAAAATATTTATTTCAGAAAACTGGAGGATTTAGAAGGATTTTTTTAAATGTTGAGGTCAGGCCTAAATGGGTCAAATGATAAGGGACAATATCGGTGGCACCCAACTGTATAAGAATTGTCTGAGAATGGGGTTGAGGAGGCTTGCGCCCGGAGTGGCTGCTGGAACAGGCAAGGAGGCCTGTTCCTCACTCTCTGTATGTTGTTCCTCTGCTAAATTGTCTTAATAAATTCTCAACACTTCACTTTGTCATTCCTTCATCTTCGATTATTTAATCTACAACAACGCAACCATGTTTCTTCGTATCGTTAGGGCAGGGGTGCCCACGCCTTGTTTCTTCTTATCGTTAGGGCAGGGGTGCCCACGCCCTTTTGACTTGAGAGCTATACTTTCAATCTGACCAGCTCAACCAGATCTACCCACCAAAATAGTTTAAAAATGTACCTGAGGGGGCTTTAAATCGCGGCGCTGGCGTTACATATGAGACAAACGCACTTGGAATGGGAAATAGAGGGGGGGGGGATTGAATTGGTAGGGTTTTTCTTTTTAAAATAACCTTAATGCGTGACTTTGTGTGCACATATTGCATTGTGGGTTTGAGCTGACAGGCCCTTTTTGATGTCAATCAATCAAGTCACCTTAATTCAAGTGTCAGATGCCAAATATAGTTTATTTTGTATTATATATTTTTAGGGGGCATGTCATGTGCTCTACCTGAACAGCCTTTGTGATCTACTGGTATCACAATTTGGGCACCCCTGCGTTAGGGTCTACCATTAATGAAATGGATTGTTGCGAACTTTTATTTTGGGGCAACATTTGTTTTTTTGGCTATTCTTTAGACCTACCGCAATCTCTGAAAAAGGCCAGTCCGAATAGAGCAAAGGTGACAAAAAAGCCTATAACTTCAGAATGCTCACTATTATCTTAAAAGCCTATAACTTCAGAATGCTCACTCTTATCTTAAAAGCCTATAACTTCAGAATGCTCACTCTTATCTTCGTCAAATGTGACCAGATTTGACTGAAAACCTGCCATCACGCAACCTCCAGCTTTTCACCAAAGGAGAACAAAAATGTTACCCAAAATGAGTTAATAGCACAGGCAGACTAGCCTAAAGTTTAAGCCAAGTGGTCAACATCTCCATATTAGGTACAGTTGTCATGTTCTATTTCAGAACATGCTGAACTTTTCTGTGTGTTTTTGCTGGTTAACTGTGGGTTTCCTTGCAAACTAGTTTCATTCTCAAGCAAAACGTCAGACCATGCGGTCACTGTGCAACTGCTTAGCAACAGTATTCCTTATCACTTTCTGTTCATGTCTTGGAAAGTATCGTCTGTGAGTACTTTGATTGCAACCATTTCTGATATGTTTGGTGATTTTGTAGCCATTTGGTTTATCTTGATTTCTTCATTGCAAGTTGTGTTTGGTGCTGAGCCTATGCTAACATCCAGGTTGTTTGCTAAGCTAATGCTAGTTTCAGTGTATCCCGGTGTATCGATGTATGCTTCTTTCATTGTTGTTTGGTCACCTTTCATAGCTTTATGCAAACTCTAGAAGCATTCTAGCATTGTTTCATTTTAGCATTGTGTCATTTCATGTGGTACTGCAATTCATGATAGCATTTTATACAGTTCATAACACTTCATAAGGACAGTAATACAGTTTGGTATTTCATGGTTGGGAGCACCGGGTTCAATGCCCGCTTCCGCACACTGCTACAGTCACTGTACAGTATGTGGAGACAATAAGCCTATCTCACAGAATTTCCCCGCCCCCCTAAATACGCCCCCTTTCGGGGTTAGTGGTGATAGCGTGACATCACTCCATAGACGCTACATGTTAACAGAGGTAATTTAAGAAGTCTACAACTTTTGTTTTCTCAAGGTAAGGTTTGTTCTATCTGTTCGAGCTGATTTACCATCTTGTTTGCTTCATAATAATATTGGTCTGTCACATTTTTACATTAGAAAATGTACTTAGATTCTCCAGAGAAAAAAACATGTAAATGCTCATGTTAAAGTCACCACTATTTACCGGAAGTGGGCGTGGAAAGCGGGCTGTGAGATAGGCCTATTGTGTAGCTCTGATTTGTTGTTAGTCTACTTGGCTAATACAAAATGATCAGGCTGTTGAAAAAGAAACATTAACCTTAAGCTTGAATATATATATATATATATATATATATATATATACATATATATATATATATACATATATATATATACATATATATATACATATGTCTGAATGAGGCCTCACCTAAATTATAAAATGGGGGAAAAAAGAAAGACACCATTTTCCATACATAGGCCTAATCAAAACAGTAGTTTGCAGGCTAGTTCCAAAAGAGCACATTGCGAATGGTTTCTGAAGCAGCAGTCCTAGAAATGGCAAATGTTGTGGTGGAATTAAGAAGCAATGCAGCCAAAGACAACACAACTTCTTCTCATGTGTGTTGTTGGAGCAGAGCAGAGTGGTGGGAACTGGAGGCGAATGCTGAGTGATTTTGAGTGCAGCAGCAGCAGCAGGGAATCTCTTTGAGTACTCCAACTACTCTAACGTATGCCTAGCCAAAGATTGACTGTTACAAAAAGCAAGCTCCCATACTCCCATTAAATTATACCTTACAACTTAATCCATAACGTAAGTATAATTCACTGTAACCTCAATGCTGAGACTGAGTCCCAGTCCCCACTGTTTATGACTTTAGACAATGATCATTCAACAGCGCCCGTGGCAGCGGTGGCCGAACGGATTGCGGAGCGGTCTTGATACCGGAAGGTCGCCAGTTCGTATCAGCGGTCCGACACGTTAAAATGACCACCGCTGAAGTGCCCTTGAACAAGGCATTGAACCACTACGATGAAATGTTCTATGAGCAGGGCCTGGCTGGAAACAAGTTCTTGAGCTTAGCCCAGATACCCTGGGTAAATATAGTAATCATTTCATTTCATTGGACAGTGTGTGCACCGTATGACAGACGGAGACACAATGCCCACCAGCTCAAGCTACAGCTGCATTTAAGGTCACATTCTCACCTAATACTCGATGCGAATGGGCGGAGAAGTTGCGATTCTTGCATATTTAATTTGCTACGGATTGCATTCCCACCTGCACCGAATCGAAATCAAGTGCGATTGGAAGCGACGCGAAACCCCCGTTTTTTGGCGGAGTAGAATGCGGTTCTTTGATGCGCATTAGGATTCGCATGAGGTTTAATTCACACCTGCCAAACGAAGCGCACTTTCAGACAATGTGCAGCAGGATTCGTTTTAATCGCAGTAAAGCTTTCTGGTGTGAAGGTCACCTAAGTAGGCCCTCCGCTGGTGATAAGACCACGATGACGAGGTGGGCAGGTATTAGATTAATGGATCTCCGGCCTCTGAGCACCGTAGCAGCAGCAAGACCTGTGACTGAAAACTGAGTCAGCGCCTTCCTCTATATACAACAGCATGCGACTATAGTGTACATCCTCATGAGCGTGGACAGGGGATTCTCACACCTTTCAACTGCAGTCACACACATCTGAACCCTACCAGAAGCAAAGGCTCAACTCCAGTAACCATTTACAATTTAGGCATTTAGCAGACGGTCTTAACCCATTTAGATCTGAGGCAGATTTAAAAAAAAAAAAAAAAAAAAAAAAAAAGTCTTCTAAATCAGTTTTCTATGTCAGTGGTGCTCAACCTTTTTAATGACCAGGACCCCCAGAATTATACACAGCACAGCCTGTGCAACAATTAAGGGACACCCTGTATACCAGGGGTGCCCACACTTTTTGGACTTGAGAGCTACTTTCAAAATGACCAGCTTAACAAGATCTACCCACCGAAAACATTATAATGCCATTGCTGAAAATGGCTTTGGAATAGCGGCACTGGCATTACATTTAAGACAAATGCACTTGGAATGGGAAAGGGGGGAAATGGAATAGGTCGTTTTTTTGTATTTCATTTGTAATCTACCGACATTTGTGCGCAGCAACACTCTTGAAAACAAAGTATTGCATTATGGGTTTGAGCTGACAGGCCCTTTTTTATGTCAGTCAATCAATCGAGTCAACTTAATTCAAGTGGCATGTCATGTGATCTACCTGCACAGCCTTTGTGATCTACTGGTAGATCGCAATCTACCTTTTGGGCAATACTGTATACAGTATTCACTGAAGGACAAACACATATTGTAAACAGCAGTATAACCTTTAAAGTGAACTAAAATAAAGTCAGCAGGGCTTGGCGCTAACGGTTGACAGACTGCCCTTGTCCAGTAAATAAAACGTTCGGGCAAGTGGAATTTTCTTTGCAGGTTCCAGGCAACTGCATTCGGTCTTCATTAACACTTTACCTCCCATTCACGAGTTACACAAGTTAAAGATGGAGTGCCATGATTTTTTTCCACCCTAAAACATGATCATCAGGTATTATTATAATATAAGGAGGAAGTACTTTTTCCAAAAAGTGTAAAGTATTTGTTAAAACCATGCTTTTATGTGGACACGCCCACCAGTTCATTAAGTATGCCTGGTTTGCCTGGTGGGTGGTGAATGGTGATGGGTGGTGATCCACCTGAACTGAAGCCGCACCCACAGCTGTAGTTGTACGATAAAAGGGGAGGGGTTAGGGGAGTGGCTGATAGTGTGGTGTCACTATATTGCTCTTTATTTCATTGGCCCGTTTGACTGTCAAGGGTTCATCCTCCAGGAAGAAACCCTAAATACAAAGTTAATACACCACTGCACATAAAAACGACTCCAGGGTGTCTAATGACCTCTAGTCACCTCATAGACACATGAAAAACTGGAAACAATTGTGGCACTCCATCTTTAATTGATCGTAGAACAGCTTCCCTCCCAATAACGAGTTACGTTGTCATTGTTTAATTCCCATTTTTAATACGTTTTAAGACTTACAGGGTTTAAGGGGGGTAAGAGCGCCCCTCACTTCACAGTTCACACACAAGTGTTTTGATATTTTTGAGTGGCGCAAACCACTCCAACAACCAGCTTTGTCTGTACCCGTGTACCCGTGTCTGTGCCTGTGTACCTGTACGTGGGGCCATGTACAGGTGAGCATGGTTGCTATGGTTAGTGTGTGACGTCACCGCACCACTCAGTTCACACGGGTGTGATTTTATTTATTATCATTTCGCATTGTAACTTTTCAGGAATAGAAAGCCTGCCGTTTCTATCAGCTTGGACTCCCCATGGATGATGTCATATGGAGGATGGGTTTCTGAACTGCCCAGAGCCCTCCAATTAGACACAGACTATAGAGTAGGAAAAAAAAACTTGGTATTTTATCATGAACATTAATGAGGACAATTATAAGATAGTGAGAAGTGGTGAAGTCGTCCTTTCACATGAACTTGTTCTGCAAGAGAAAATATTGACTTTGCGTGTAAAGTGGGCATATGACCTTTGGGGCAAGTAGAACATGACCTGTGTCAACCCCTGAAGTGCCCCAAAGAATTTCTCTAAAAAGTAACTAACCTTTAAATCCCCCCCCCCCCCCCACCCCCCATTTTTGGTACATGTGTACCCACTGGAGGCGGCCAGTGGGTACACATGTACCAAAAGTTCAGGGGCCATTTGTGGTCACACTGTCCACCGTGAGAGTGTGGCGGTCAGGGGGGGTCAATGCCTGTCCGAGTCACACCAAAGGACTAAAATGGCAACTCAGCATCAAGGACGGGACTGGACTGGGGGGTGAGTGAGTGAGTGAGTCCCTGGCCTATATGTGACACACAGGCGTCATATCCATGGGTGGTGGGGGGGGGGGGCTCTATACTTGCACATCAATCCACCCCCGGGCCGCCGCGCTATAGAACAGGGGTTCTCAACGTTTTTGGCCGGGGACCCCCGGAAATGCTTTGGCAATGTCTCGGGACCCCCGCCCCGCCCCCTCCCGACCCCCAATATAAATTGATTGCTACAATAACCTTAAACCATTTTGGGCGGAAACCCCTTTTGGTGTTTTAAGCATTGTTATAATTTAGCTATTGAAAAATAGCAGATCTACAAGCTCGTAGCGCGCCACCGAGTGGCGCGCTACGAGCTTGTAGGTCTGCTATTTTTGAAAAATAGTGAAAATAAAATTAAAAAATATATATATATTTTTTTTTTAAATAATTTGGGGACCCCCTAAAATATTTTGGCGACCCCCCGAGGGGTCGCGACCCACGGGTTGAGAACCCCTGCTATAGAAGATACGCTCCTGACCTCTGGGCCAAATGGCTTTGGGAAGCTTCACTTCCCAAAGCTACTTATACTTACAAAATGACATTAGAAAGTATCTAACCTTTAGAGGACGTACCCGCACCGGCCCGCCAGTGGGCCTGAAAACACATGTACGACAGTAGTCTCTCTCTCTCTCTCTCTCTCTCTCTCTCTCTCTCTCTCTCTCTCTCTCTCTCTCTCTCTCTCTCTCTCTCTCTCTCTCCTCTCTCTCTCTCTCTCTCTCTCTCTCTCTCTCCTCTCTCTCTCTCTCTCTCTCTCTCTCTCTCTCTCTCTCTCTCTCTCTCTCTCTCTCTCTCTCTCTCTCTCTCATCTCTCTCTCTCGTGTCTGTCCTTCTACTCTCTCTCTCTCATCTCTCTCGTGTCTGTCCTTCTACTCGCTCCAACATGTGTCTTCAGGCTGGAGAAGGACACTAACTATCGCCTCCCTCCTGACAGCCTTCTATATGTTCATCATTCTACTGTTCCTTCTACAGTATGTTGGACTGCAGGGTGCATTCGTCCCCCATGCAGGTTCTCCTTCAGACACGGCTCTGCAGCCTCTGGAGCTGCAGCTCCTTCACAAACAGAAGCATATGATGAGGGCCTGCGTTGCCACCAGGGACGTGCAGAGAGTGTTACAGACAGAGGCCGGCGGGGGCTGAAATTCCGTAAGAGAGGCATGCACTTTTGGACGAAAATAGCCGATCTATACAAGCTCTCAACGCGCCGCGCTGCGACGCGTTGAGAGCTTGTAGATCGGCTATTTCCCCCCCGGGCGCGACCCCACACTCGTTGGCTACTGCGTTCAAGATCAGGAGAGTTCAGGGGGGGAAAGCTACAGTATATTCTCGCGTATGGGAGAGGGAGTGGCATTTGCATTTCTTTCGCCATGGTAAATGCTGCGTTTGTGGTCTGGAGAGGGCAGTCGTTTTACAGACGGGGAAAAAGGGCAGGGGGCTGAAGCCCCCTTTGATGTCTATGTGTGTCCCACTGGGAGGAGACCCCGGGGCAGACCAAGGCGCAGTTGGAGGAAATAAATCGACTCACTGCCTTGGAACGTCTCGGAATCCCCCAGGAGGAAGTCACTAATGTTGCTCTGGAGCGGGAAGTCTGGAGCACTCTGGTGGAGCTGTGGCCCCCGCGACCCGACTACGGATAAGCGGTTGAAGATGGATGGATGGATGGATGTCTATGTGCGCCTGCTCTGCTGCATCCTCCTCCTTCACCAACAGAAGCATGGCCTCCTCCTCCTTCAACAACAGAAGCATGGCCTCCTCCTCCTTCACCAACAGAAGCATGGCCTCTCCTCCTTCACCAACAGAAGCGTGGTCACACCTCCTCCTTCACCAACAGAAGCATGGCCTCCTCCTCCTTCACCAACAGAAGCGTGGCCTCCTCCTCCTTCACCAACAGAAGCATGGCCTCCTCCTCCTTCACCAACAGAAGCATGGCCTCCTCCTCCTTCACCAACAGAAGCGTGGCCTCCTCCTCCTTCACCAACAGAAGCATGGCCTCCTCCTCCTTCACCAACAGAAGCATGGCCACACCTCCTCCTTCACCAACAGAAGCATGGCCACACCTCCTCCTTCACCAACAGAAGCATGGCCTCCTCCTCCTTCACCAACAGAAGCATGGCCACACCTCCTCCTTCACCAACAGAAGCATGGCCTCCTCCTCCTTCACCAACAGAAGCATGGCCACACCTCCTCCTTCCTCCTTCAACCAACAGAAGCATGGCCTCCTCCTCCTTCACCAACAGAAGCATGGCCACACCTCCTCCTTCACCAACAGAAGCATGGCCTCCTCCTCCTTCACCAACAGAAGCGTGGCCACACCTCCTCCTTCACCAACAGAAGCATGGCCTCCTCCTCCTTCACCAACAGAAGCGTGGCCACACCTCCTCCTTCACCAACAGAAGCATGGCCTCCTCCTCCTTCACCAACAGAAGCATAGCCTCCTCCTCCTTCACCAACAGAAGCATGGCCTCCTCCTCCTTCACCAACAGAAGCGTGGTCACACCTCCTCCTTCACCAACAGAAGCATGGCCTCCTCCTCCTTCACCAACAGAAGCATGGCCTCCTCCTCCTTCACCAACAGAAGCGTGGTCACACCTCCTCCTTCACCAACAGAAGCATGGCCTCCTCCTCCTTCACCAACAGAAGCGTGGTCACACCTCCTCCTTCACCAACAGAAGCATGGCCTCCACTGATGTGTTTATGTGGCTTTCAGACAAAACGCCACAATGCACAAAAATGGTATATCCGACGCGGGTAGAATTTACAATATGTCACTGGATGAGTTGTGGACCGACGGAAAGGAAACTAGATTGGAGTTTGGCGTGCGCGCTGTGGCGTGCGCGCTGTGCCGTGCGTGCGTGCGTGGTGAGGTGGGGGTGAGATGAGGAGAAGGAGAGAGTCAGATAATGAGAGCAAGAGCGAGGGGGCATTGGAGCGAGGAGAGGAGTGTGTGTGTGTGTGTGTGTGTGTGTGTGTGTGTGTGTGTGTGTGTGTGTGTGTGTGTGTGTGTGTGTGTGTGACAGAGAGGAACAGGAGTCAGAGGACACAGCAGTGGACTAGAAAGAAAAGAGGAAGAGTACAAGCCTCCGTGTTAACTTAAGTTGTTTCCAGACAAAGAGAAAGAAGAGGTGTGTAGTAAGTGTCAATAGATCTATATTTGTATAGTGTGCATTGGTACAGTATTGTTTGTTCAGTAACAGTGTTAAATAGATCTATATTTGTATAGTGTGTGTTCCGCTGGATATGGTAATCAGCGTTTGGTTTCTATTAATAAATATGCACTGTGTAAACTTCAATAATTTTAGTACTATAACTATGGTCGGAGAGCCTTTCACCCCAAAGCAGGCTAAGTTAACAGGAAGGTGTGAAATGTGACACCTCCGTCTCCCTCTAAGGGAATGTCAGAAACAGGCCAGAGCATAGCGGGGGAGCTCTGATAAGAGGTGAATAGCCAGCAGTTGTGTAAACAAGAGTTCCTCAACCACTTCTCCCTCCAGCATGCTTCTCCCATGCCAGACATGGCTAGCACATGTCAGTGGGAAATGTACTTCCTGATCTCTCAACCAATAGTAAGGTTAAGGACTGTTGCCACAGTGCCCAGCAGCCAATTGAATGTTAGCTGATGTGAACCTGCCCACAGGGCAGGTCTAAGGAAACAGAGGGTTTAAATGGCCTGGCGCCAGTTTCAATAAGTCAGATTCAAGCCAACTAAGAAGAATCCACACCTCATGTAACCACATGGACATGAAGAAAAACAACTCACATTAGACCAATGGTAATTATTGATACAATGCAAACTATTAATAATCAATGAATAATGTGTTATACATGTGTTGTAACCTGCCTGTAATTGACGAATGCTATGTATATTGTCTCATTTATGCAGGTTTTTTACCTAACTAACCAACTAGTTAAAACTAACTAAACGTCTAACCTAAACTGGGTTAAAACTAACCCTTAAACCAACCCTAGATAAATAGTTCATGTGTTTAAATGTATGTTTGTTAAACGACAATAAAAGTATAAAAGACACCTGAGTTATATTATTTAGACAGTTTGAGTAAAGACATACTCTATGTGCAGTTGTGGCCTTTCAGTAGGCGTAGCTATGGACCATGATGCTATCATCTTAGCAAGTTAAATCGTGGATAGCTATAATCTGAACAGTAAAAAACCATTACGGTGTAATATAAGACTATATTACGGTTCCTTTTTACTCCAAACGTAGTAAAAAACCATTCCGTGCGATTACTATCGTAATCGCGGTAATCTTTACTAAAACAAAAACTCCAAATGAGTAAAAAACCATAGCGTGCGATTACTATCGTAATCGCGGTAAACTTTACTAAAACAAAAACTCCAAATGAGTAAAAAACCATACGGTGCGATTATTGTAATAATCGCGGTAAACTTTACTAAAACAAACGCTCCAAATGAGCACGGTTAGTGTGCAATTATCAACTTAATCGCTGTAACTTTACTAACAATTTTAAACCAGCCTTGTAACTTAAATAGTTCAAAGCACGGTTAATAGACGCCACAGCTCAGACGCAAAGTCTCAAGCGTAGATGGTAAACAGCCTGATGTAACCACAGGCCTTGTACTAAATGTACAAACAAAAGTAACTCCAGCGTAAAACAGTACACCAGCTAAAAATCCAGTTTAGCACAGAGCTCGGAAGAAGCCAGCAAACCATAGGATAAAAAGCGTTACTGTAGGCTAAAAGGTTGCTAACCTAAACACAGGCGACAATGTGATCCAGGTTCTGGGTTTTAATGGCTACTCCAGAGTCAACGTCTATTCCAGCCTCTGATTCCAAGCAAGCTGAAATGTCATTTGATTCAGGAGTGATTATTGTAACTAAGAGCTGGGCCATTATTGTTCCCAGTTTCCTCCTGGCTTTCAACCAGGGGAAAATGGCCGCCAGAGCAAAGCTAATTTGCTAAAACCATTAGCCTATTGTCTGGTGCCTTCTACTCTGAGACACTTCTAAACCTAGCCATGAGCGGGGGAAGGGCAGAGTAACCAGGCAGAGCAACAAGGCTCAAATAATGGCAACTATTGCCTCCTCACTCTAAACACTTCGGGGGAAGGGTAGAGTTTGGTCAACAGGCAACAACTCCTGTTATCAGCAGGGGTGGGGGAAGGTCGTAAAGACAACCCAAATGCTAATTGCAGCACCAGAGGATGCATGCAGTCAGGGAATGACACAGACCACTAAGGCTAAAACTAATTGAGTAAAATAAGGGAGGCAGGTATTATTAGCAATGAAATGTGAAACCACTTTTAACTATAATTCCCAGCTTAAATTAGACCAGAACCGTAACAGAAGGAAAAATACTGTAAACGCTAAACTGGCTAAAATCCCCTGTGTCAATGCTATAAAACTATAAAACCGTGATAATATGGCCCTTGCTGAGATCCCCAAGATGGCTGATTTATTAATCAACGAGTTAAAAGTTAAAGGCGAGCAGGCACTCTCAATATTTGATTATTTAGCAACTGAATGTGAAGGGTGTCTGTCACAAAATACTGCCGTCATCAGAAAAGCAAATGCATTTGTTAATCTTAAAACGGCTTTCGAGAATGTAGTGGACACTTCTACAGATTATTCCGAAATGTTAAAAGAAACTGGTTTAACAGAATATTCTTTGCAAATGGAAGGGGACCTTCAAGTCTGTGTAAAGAAATACCATGACATGAGGCAGTTATTGGTAACTGCCGTCTGGGTAAAACTAAGGCCAGAATGGGCCCAGTTAATTGACAGAGCGTATGTATTGCTTTGTTCCGGACCAATGGCATCAACAGAGTTAGAGAAAGCTCTCAACGTTTTGAATTTAATATTACAGGACACCAAATCCTTAATAAGTCCGAAAAGGTCAATTCAAATGCTCTCTGACTATAAAAAGCTTGTCCGAGGAAGAGACAGGCTTAACCTGCAAGCCGCTCAGGCTGACCACGATCTAGGGCCAGTAAAAATACTAACACAAAAGATCCAGGTCACAGCAGCGGAGGAGGAGGTCAGCGGGGTCAAGGAAGACGACACCGGAGACGTCACCTCCGGACCAGCGGGGGAGGAAACGGACGGGGGGCGACAGACGCCTGACCGCCCTCTAACCCCAACAGATGACGTCACCCTCGATGGGGGAAGAAACGGCAGGGGGGCGGCAGGAACCGGTCCGCCCTCCAACCCCAACAGCAGACGTCACCTCGCGAGCCCCAGGGGGGCTCGCCACTACGTCAGCGGACAACCAAGCTCCCCCCAAAGCGACACCAGAACAGCAGGGAACCTGCTGTGTCCTACCAACAGATGACGTCACCCAGCGAGCCCCAGGGGGGCCCGCCACTACGTCAGCGGAGGTCAACCAGGCTCTCAACGGGACACCAGAACGGCAGGGAACCTGCTGTGTCCTACCAGAAGACTACGCCAGGTCAGCAGCACCGGAGGAGCATGAAGCCTGCGGTGGCCACACAGTGGACACCAGCCGGGCGCCCTCAACAGCCGTGCAAGCGACGGGCCCAGTGTCCGACGTGGGAAATGAGGCGCCGACAGCCACTACGTCAGTGCGCATCGACCAGGCGCGTCCCAACACGGTGCCACGAGGCCCAGCGGAGCCGGCACCTGACGCCAAGTCAGCAGAACCAGCACCGGAGGCCAGGGTGAGTCCAAAGGAAGTAACCACCCAGAGAGCTGCCGGGGCCAGCACAGCGCACGCTGTCACGGCGTCCGTCGCGGGAGACAACAGGAAGTCGACCGCCACAGAACAGTGGCACACGCCACAGCAATCCCTCGCCTCGGAAGGGCGAGATGACATCAGAGCGGCAGACCTAGGTGAGACGAAACCGTCCTCCACCAGTGCAAGCAGCGGCCTGACACCCACAGAATCCACCCTGTCAAGGCATAAGCCCTTGAGTTTCACCAGGGCGGAGTCTGCGACGATCGCCCTGCTATGGCTACCCATGCCAGCAACCACTGCGGTAGTCCACCCCACAACAGCGACCACCACAACGTATCCCCTTCCGTCCGGCGAGGGTAAAGGTGGTCAGCTGGGGGGACCGCCCACAGCCAAACCATGTGGAAGCTGGGGAAAGCTTTGCAAAGCAGCGCTCTCCATCACAAGCCCTGCAGCCATCGGTAAGGTCACAATAAAACCGGCCGATGGCATCGATCAGGGCAGAGGGAAAGTTAAAATGAAAAGATGCAGTCAATGCCAATTACGTCATGAATGAATGACGGATGCACACATGCCTACCCCCCCAACACCAGCAGGCCCAAAAAAGATGGCCGCCAGGAAGAATGTTGACAATTGGGGGAGTTGGCCACCACAAGGATTGGGGGAGCGCGCACACACAGAGCAAACCCCCCCCTCCAAACGCAAGGCAGGAAGTCCGAACACACACACACACACACACACACACACACACACACACACATGCTTTCCCCCCCCCCACACAGGGAGGGAGACCTCCAGGCTGTCACCAAGGCAGAGAAGGACAGTGACAACTTCATGTGTGTTTTTAACAAAAAGTGTATTGTGTGATTATTATTGTGTGATACAAGTTAACATTACAGAATACATAAACATTCCCCGGTTAACGAGTACAAACCAGAAAGTATAAAGTAACTCATAACTAGGGTAAAATGGTAAATTAATGTGTGGTATAAAATAATGTTAATCCTTCCTTTCCAGCAAGGGAAAAGCCTGGGCGGAAGGTGTGAATTGTAACACAACCTAGTTGCCACGCACACGAACAACAGCCCATGTCAATGACAGGGGCAAATGTATCAATGTTTGAAATGTGATGACTTTGTTAAGTTTGCAGGCCAGTGAAGTGCCATGCCATGCTAAATTACACATTAGTTACTAAACACACAAAATCCAAGGGCTTTTACGAAAAAGACAGTAAAGTAAACCAGAACCCTGGTGAAATCTTATCTCCAATCTGCTCAGGACCAAGCAAGTTTATGAGGGGTAATAAATGGCAGGAACCAACCTGCTTCTAAAATGTAACAAATTAAGTAGTGATCCACGAAGATATCACAAGTCAAGGTATTTGTTTGAACAAAGTGGAATCAAATTAAACAGAATTATAAGTAAGGAAACAAACAGGAACCTTAGAATGAGTAACTAATTCTGAAAAGATAAAACGAAGAACAATATTATAATTCCTTAACCAGTCAGTTCAAAGGCATGTTAAGATAATCATAGTATAACTACTCCAAAGTCAATGTCTATTCCAGCCTCTGATTCCAAGCAAGCTGAAATGTCATTTGATTCAGGGGTGATTCCCATTTTCCTCCTGGCTTTCAACCAGGTGAAAATGGCTTTGTGTTTATCGAACCCTCTCCCGGCACATATGGTCAATTATGTGTTGAACCAAACCGGCATAACGGATATCGGAAAACCACTCTATAAGTTATAGATTAGTTTTGGCGGGAGGTGTTCCGCTGGATATGGTAATCAGCGTTTGGTTTCTATTAATAAATATGCACTGTGTAAACTTCAATAATTTTAGTACTATAACTATGGTCGGAGAGCCTTTCACCCCAAAGCAGGCTAAGTTAACAGGAAGGTGTGAAATGTGACACCTCCGTCTCCCTCTAAGGGAATGTCAGAAACAGGCCAGAGCATAGCGGGGGAGCTCTGATAAGAGGTGAATAGCCAGCAGTTGTGTAAACAAGAGTTCCTCAACCACTTCTCCCTCCAGCATGCTTCTCCCATGCCAGACATGGCTAGCACATGTCAGTGGGAAATGTACTTCCTGATCTCTCAACCAATAGTAAGGTTAAGGACTGTTGCCACAGTGCCCAGCAGCCAATTGAATGTTAGCTGATGTGAACCTGCCCACAGGGCAGGTCTAAGGAAACAGAGGGTTTAAATGGCCTGGCGCCAGTTTCAATAAGTCAGATTCAAGCCAACTAAGAAGAATCCACACCTCATGTAACCACATGGACATGAAGAAAAACAACTCACATTAGACCAATGGTAATTATTGATACAATGCAAACTATTAATAATCAATGAATAATGTGTTATCCATGTGTTGTAACCTGCCTGTAATTGACGAATGCTATGTATATTGTCTCATTTATGCAGGTTTTTTACCTAACTAACCAACTAGTTAAAACTAACTAAACGTCTAACCTAAACTGGGTTAAAACTAACCCTTAAACCAACCCTAGATAAATAGTTCATGTGTTTAAATGTATGTTTGTTAAACGACAATAAAAGTATAAAAGACACCTGAGTTATATTATTTAGACAGTTTGAGTAAAGACATACTCTATGTGCAGTTGTGGCCTTTCAGTAGGCGTAGCTATGGACCATGATGCTATCATCTTAGCAAGTTAAATCGTGGATAGCTATAATCTGAACAGTGTGCATTGGTACAGTATTGTTTGTTCAGTAACAGTGTTAAATATATCTATATTTGTATAGTGTGCATTGGTACAGTATTGTTTGTTCAGTAACAGTGTTAAATAGATCTATATTTGTATAGTGTGCATTGGTACAGTAGTGTTTGTCCAGAGTAACAGGACCCTCCCAGTCTCTCAGCCCTCCCAGTAAGTATACATTTCTGGACGGGATACCAATTTGATTCCATCCGGGGAGAGAATTCATACAGGATACAATAGGCCTATCTCACAGCCCGCTTTCCACGCCCACTTCCGGTAAATAGTGGTGTCTTTAACATTAGCATTTACACGTTTTTTTCTCTGGAGAATCTAAGTACATTTCCTAATGTAAAAATGTGACAGACCAATATTATTATGAAGCAAACAAGATGGTAAATCAGCTCGAACAGATAGAACAAACCTTACCTTGAGAAAACAAAAGTTGTAGACTTCTTAAATTACCTCTGTTAACATGTAGCGTCTATGGAGTGACGTCACGCTATCACCACTAACCCCGAAAGGGGGCGTATTAAGGGGGGCGGGGAAATTCTGTGAGATAGGCTTATTTACAATTGAGGGCATTTTCGCAGACGCTCTTAATCCAGAGTGATTCACAGTAAGCAAGAACACAAGGTAATACATCAAGAAATAGTCATCAATAATCATACAGTAAGCAAGCTAAGAATCTAACATCCGTCTAATAGAATATCTGTACAATGAAACTATGGGTAGTACACTATCGAGTGCTATGTCTACATAAATAATAATAATCTAAGCCTTAGATACGCCGGTAAGGTTGTCGAGGCTAGTGCAATTTCACAGGATAAACAATAGGAATTGGAAGTGATGGCACACAGAAATGAGCAGACACATTTCTAATTGGAACACTATGGTAAAAAAAACCGGAAGCTGATGAATGGGTATATATCTGTCCTGATGGGAGGAAATTGGCCACGAACCTGGGAAATGTATTTTCTGTTTATTAAAGTGCTGGAGAGACACCCCCCCCCCCCCCCCCCCCAGTTACATAACAGACACTCCATACAGCAATATGTGATTACTGTCTGCATATTGTGTATATATATAGAGCTTTATCTCTTTCACAAATAAAGTCACACTGGTCGTGTGCAAGTGAGAGGGCATCTGGTATAGTGTTTGTTTAAAGTGCTCCGGTTCGAAAAGTATAAACTAACTTTTACCAGGCAGAAAGTGCTCTAAAACGAACAATAAAAAGTCGATAGACTTGGCTGCCACATGATGTAATTCCGAAAGACAGACGTTAGATATAGGGTCGCTAGAGCCCTTCAAAAACACCTTTTTGAGGTTGGTTAATGGTTAGACATACCAACAGTCCAGCAGGCATTAGTCCAACAACACCGTCGCTCCCGGCATCATGTGTGGCAGGTTAAAACTAACCCGTGGCAGGTTAAAACAAACCCGTGGCTTCCCTGTGAGGTTGGGTTTTGGGTATAGGGTGTCGGACTCATGACTGTAGGAATGTGTATAGTAGCCTACGTCGGACCCCATTATGGGAAGAATGAGAAACACACTGTGATGGAATGAACGGGAGGGAGGGAGGGAGGGAGCATGGAGAGCCCTGTCCACATGACAGGGGAGGGAGGGAGCACGGAGAGCCCTGTCCACATGACAGGGGAGGGAGGGAGCATAGAGCCCTGTCCACATGACAGGGGAGGGAGGGAGCATAGAGCCCTGTCCACATGACAGGGGAGGGAGGGAGCATGGAGAGCCCTGTCCACATGACAGGGGAGGGAGGGAGCATAGAGCCCTGTCCACATGACAGGGGAGGGAGGGAGCATAGAGAGCCCTGTCCACATGACAGGGGAGGGAGGGAGCATGGAGCCCTGTCCACATGACAGGGGAGGGAGGGAGCATAGAGCCCTGTCCACATGACAGGGGAGGGAGGGAGCATGGAGCCCTGTCCACATGACAGGGGAGGGAGGGAGCATAGAGCCCTGTCCACATGACAGGGGAGGGAGGGAGGGAGCATAGAGCCCTGTCCACATGACAGGGGAGGGAGGGAGCATAGAGCCCTGTCCACATGACAGGGGAGGGAGGGAGCATAGAGCCCTGTCCACATGACAGGGGAGGGAGGGAGCATAGAGCCCTGTCCACATGACAGGGGAGGGAGGGAGCATAGAGCCCTGTCCACATGACAGGGGAGGGAGGGAGCATGGAGCCCTGTCCACATGACAGGGGAGGGAGGGAGCATGGAGCCCTGTCCACATGACAGGGGAGGGAGGGAGCATGGAGAGCCCTGTCCACATGACAGGGGAGGGAGGGAGCATGGAGCCCTGTCCACATGACAGGGGAGGGAGGGAGGGAGCATAGAGCCCTGTCCACAGGACAGGGGAGGGAGGGAGCATGGAGAGCCCTGTCCAAAAACAAAGCCAACCCAGAGGTGGCCGCTTGTTGTAACGGTTTATCCTCTTTTCAGCCTCAAACGTCACCAAAGTCAAATAAACACTCACAGATTCCGCTGCGCCACTGAACCCATGCCACCATTAGGGAGGGCAGCGACCAACGCTCCACTGAACCCATGCCACCGTTAGGGAGGGCAGCGACCAACGCTCCACTGAACCCATGCCACCATTAGGGAGGGCAGCGACCAACGCTCCACTGAACCCATGCCACCATTAGGGAGGGCAGAGACCAACGCTCCACTGAACCCATGCCACCATTAGGGAGGGCAGCGGCCAACGCTCCACTGAACCCATGCCACCATTAGGGAGGGCAGCGACCAACGCTCCACTGAACCCATGCCACCATTAGGGAGGGCAGCGACCAACGCTCCACTGAACCCATGCCACCATTAGGGAGGGCAGCGACCAACGCTCCACTGAACCCATGCCACCATTAGGGAGGGCAGCGACCAACGCTCCACTGAACCCATGCCACCATTAGGGAGGGCAGCGACCAACGCTCCACTGAACCCATGCCACCATTAGGGAGGGCAGCGACCAACGCTCCACTGAACCCATGCCACCGTTAGGGAGGGCAGCGACCAACGCTCCACTGAACCCATGCCACCATTAGGGAGGGCAGAGACCAACGCTCCACTGAACCCATGCCACCATTAGGGAGGGCAGCGACCAACGCTCCACTGAACCCATGCCACCATTAGGGAGGGCAGAGACCAACGCTCCACTGAACCCATGCCACCATTAGGGAGGGCAGCGACCAACTCTCAACTGAACCCATGCCACCATTAGGGAGGGCAGCGACCAACTCTCCACTGAACCCATGCCACCATTAGGGAGGGCAGCGTCCAACGCTCCACTGAACCCATGCCACCATTAGGGAGGGCAGAGACCAACGCTCTACTGAACCCATGCCACCATTAGGGAGGGCAGCGACCAACGCTCCACTGAACCCATGCCACCATTAGGGGGGGCAACGACCAACGCTCCACTGAACCCATGCCACCATTAGGGAGGGCAGCGACCAACGCTCCACTGAACCCATGGCACCATTAGGGAGGGCAGCGACCAACGCTCCACTGAACCCATGGCACCATTAGGGAGGGCAGCGACCAACGCTCCACTGAACCCATGGCACCATTAGGGAGGGCAGCGACCAACGCTCCACTGAACCCATGCCACCATTAGGGAGGGCAGCGACCAACGCTCCACTGAACCCATGGCACCATTAGGGAGGGCAGCGACCAACGCTCCACTGAACCCATGGCACCATTAGGGAGGGACGCGACCAACGCTCCACTGAACCCATGCCACCATTAGGGAGGGCAGCGACCAACGCTCCACTGAACCCATGCCACCATTAGGGAGGGCAGCGACCAACGCTCCACTGAACCCATGCCACCATTAGGGAGGGCAGTGACCAACGCTCCACTGAACCCATGGCACCATTAGGGAGGGCAGAGACCAACGCTCCACTGAACCCATGGCACCATTAGGGAGGGCAGCGACCAACGCTCCACTGAACCCATGCCACCATTAGGGAGGGCAGCGACCAACGCTCCACTGAACCCATGCCACCATTAGGGAGGGCAGCGACCAACGCTCCACTGAACCCATGGCACCATTAGGGAGGGCAGCGACCAACGCTCCACTGAACCCATGCCACCATTAGGGAGGGCAGCGACCAACGCTCCACTGAACCCATGCCACCATTAGGGAGGGCAGTGACCAACGCTCCACTGAACCCATGCCACCATTAGGGGGGGCAGCGACCAACGCTCCACTGAACCCATGCCACTATTAGGGAGGGCAGCGACCAACGCTCCACTGAACCCATGCCACCATTAGGGAGGGCAGCGACCAACGCTCCACTGAACCCATGCCACCATTAGGGAGGGCAGAGACCAACGCTCCACTGAACCCATGGCACCATTAGGGAGGGCAGCGACCAACGCTCCACTGAACCCATGGCACCATTAGGGAGGGCAGCGACCAACGCTCCACTGAACCCATGCCACCATTAGGGAGGGCAGAGACCAACGCTCCACTGAACCCATGCCACCATTAGGGAGGGCAGCGACCAACGCTCCACTGAACCCATGCCACCATTAGGGAGGGCAGAGACCAACGCTCCACTGAACCCATGCCACCATTAGGGAGGGCAGCGACCAACGCTCCACTGAACCCATGGCACCATTAGGGAGGGCAGCGACCAACGCTCCACTGAACCCATGGCACCATTAGGGAGGGCAGCGACCAACCCTCCACTGAACCCATGCCACCATTAGGGAGGGCAGAGACCAACGCTCCACTGAACCCATGCCACCATTAGGGAGGGCAGCGACCAACGCTCCACTGAACCCATGGCACCATTAGGGAGGGCAGCGACCAACGCTCCACTGAACCCATGCCACCATTAGGGAGGGCAGCGACCAACGCTCCACTGAACCCATGCCACCATTAGGGAGGGCAGAGACCAACGCTCCACTGAACCCATGCCACCATTAGGGAGGGACGCGACCAACGCTCCACTGAACCCATGCCACCATTAGGGAGGGCAGCGACCAACGCTCCACTGAACCCATGCCACCATTAGGGAGGGCAGCGACCAACGCTCCACTGAACCCATGCCACCATTAGGGAGGGACGCGACCAACGCTCCACTGAACCCATGCCACCATTAGGGAGGGCAGCGACCAACGCTCCACTGAACCCATGCCACCATTAGGGAGGGCAGCGACCAACGCTCCACTGAACCCATGCCACCATTAGGGAGGGACGCGACCAACGCTCCACTGAACCCATGCCACCATTAGGGAGGGCAGCGACCAACGCTCCACTGAACCCATGCCACCATTAGGGAGGGCAGCGACCAACGCTCCACTGAACCCATGCCACCATTAGGGAGGGCAGTGACCAACACTCCACTGAACCCATGGCACCATTAGGGAGGGCAGCGACCAACGCTCCACTGAACCCATGCCACCATTAGGGAGGGCAGAGACCAACGCTCCACTGAACCCATGCCACCATTAGGGAGGGCAGCGACCAACGCTCCACTGAACCCATGCCACCATTAGGGAGGGACGCGACCAACGCTCCACTGAACCCATGCCACCATTAGGGAGGGCAGCGACCAACGCTCCACTGAACCCATGCCACCATTAGGGAGGGACGCGACCAACGCTCCACTGAACCCATGCCACCATTAGGGAGGGCAGTGACCAACACTCCACTGAACCCATGCCACCATTAGGGAGGGACGCGACCAACGCTCCACTGAACCCATGCCACCATTAGCGAGGGCAGCGACCAACGCTCCACTGAACCCATGCCACCATTAGGGAGGGCAGTGACCAACACTCCACTGAACCCATGGCACCATTAGGGAGGGCAGCGACCAACGCTCCACTGAACCCATGCCACCATTAGGGAGGGCAGAGACCAACGCTCCACTGAACCCATGCCACCATTAGGGAGGGCAGCGACCAACGCTCCACTGAACCCATGCCACCACTAGGGAGGGCAGCGACCAACACTCCACTGAACCCATGGCACCATTAGGGAGGGCAGCGACCAACGCTCCACTGAACCCATGCCACCATTAGGGAGGGCAGTGACCAACGCTCCACTGAACCCATGCCACCATTAGGGAGGGCAGAGACCAACGCTCCACTGAACCCATGCCACCATTAGGGAGGGCAGCGACCAACGCTCCACTGAACCCATGCCACCATTAGGGAGGGCAGAGACCAACGCTCCACTGAACCCATGCCACCATTAGGGAGGGCAGCGACCAACGCTCCACTGAACCCATGCCACCTTTAGGGAGGGCAGCGACCAACACTCCACTGAACCCATGGCACCATTAGGGAGGGCAGCGACCACCGCTCCACTGAACCCATGCCACCATTAGGGAGGGCAGCGACCAACGCTCCACTGAACCCATGCCACCTTTAGGGAGGGCAGCGACCACCGCTCCACTGAACCCATGCCACCATTAGGGAGGGCAGCGACCACCGCTCCACTGAACCCATGCCACCATTAGGGAGGGCAGAGACCAACGCTCCACTGAACCCATGGCACCATTAGGGAGGGACGCGACCAACGCTCCACTGAACCCATGCCACCATTAGGGAGGGCAGAGACCAACGCTCCACTGAACCCATGCCACCATTAGGGAGGGCAGCGACCAACGCTCCACTGAACCCATGCCACCATTAGGGAGGGCAGCGACCAACGCTCCACTGAACCCATGCCACCATTAGGGAGGGCAGCGACCAACGCTCCACTGAACCCATGGCACCATTAGGGAGGGCAGAGACCAACGCTCCACTGAACCCATGCCACCATTAGGGAGGGCAGCGTCCAACGCTCCACTGAACCCATGCCACCATTAGGGAGGGCAGCGGCCAACGCTCTACTGAACCCATGCCACCATTAGGGAGGGCAGCGACCAACGCTCCACTGAACCCATGCCACCATTAGGGAGGGCAGCGACCAACGCTCCACTGAACCCATGGCACCATTAGGGAGGGCAGCGACCAACGCTCCACTGAACCCATGGCACCATTAGGGAGGGCAGAGACCAACGCTCCACTGAACCCATGGCACCATTAGGGAGGGCAGCGACCAACGCTCCACTGAACCCATGGCACCATTAGGGAGGGCAGAGACCAACGCTCCACTGAACCCATGGCACCATTAGGGAGGGCAGCGACCAACGCTCCACTGAACCCATGGCACCATTAGGGAGGGCAGCGACCAACACTCCACTGAACCCATGCCACCATTAGGGAGGGCAGCGACCAACACTCCACTGAACCCATGCCACCATTAGGGAGGGCAGCGACCAACGCTCCACTGAACCCATGGCACCATTAGGGAGGGACGCGACCAACGCTCCACTGAACCCATGCCACCATTAGGGAGGGCAGCGACCAACGCTCCACTGAACCCATGCCACCATTAGGGAGGGCAGCGACCAACGCTCCACTGAACCCATGCCACCATTAGGGAGGGCAGCGACCAACGCTCCACTGAACCCATGCCACCATTAGGGAGGGCAGAGACCAACGCTCCACTGAACCCATGCCACCATTAGGGAGGGACGCGACCAACGCTCCACTGAACCCATGCCACCATTAGGGAGGGCAGCGACCAACGCTCCACTGAACCCATGGCACCATTAGGGAGGGCAGCGACCAACGCTCCACTGAACCCATGGCACCATTAGGGAGGGCAGCGACCAACGCTCCACTGAACCCATGGCACCATTAGGGAGGGCAGCGACCAACGCTCCACTGAACCCATGGCACCATTAGGGAGGGCATGCAGCGACCAACGCTCCACTGAACCCATGCCACCATTAGGGAGGGCATGCAGCGACCAACGCTCCACTGAACCCATGGCACCATTAGGGAGGGACGCGACCAACGCTCCACTGAACCCATGGCACCATTAGGGAGGGCAGCGGCCAACGCTCCACTGAACCCATGCCACCATTAGGGAGGGACGCGACCAACGCTCCACTGAACCCATGGCACCATTAGGGAGGGACGCGACCAACGCTCCACTGAACCCATGCCCCCATTAGGGAGGGACGCGACCAACGCTCCACTGAACCCATGCCACCATTAGGGAGGGCAGCGGCCAACGCTCCACTGAACCCATGCCACCATTAGGGAGGGCAGCGGCCAACGCTCCACTGAACCCATGCCACCATTAGGGAGGGCAGCGGCCAACGCTCCACTGAACCCATGCCACCATTAGGGAGGGCAGAGACCAACGCTCCACTGAACCCATGCCACCATTAGGGAGGGCAGCTACCAACGCTCCACTGAACCCATGCCACCATTAGGGAGGGCAGAGACCAACGCTCCACTGAACCCATGCCACCATTAGGGAGGGCAGCGACCAACGCTCCACTGAACCCATGCCACCATTAGGGAGGGCAGAGACCAACGCTCCACTGAACCCATGCCACCATTAGGGAGGGCAGCGACCTACGCTCCTTTCAATGGGCCAGCCTGCCAAACCCACAAAACCCTCAGCCCACATCCTCAACCAGCTACTCTGCTGTCCAGGGGAGGAAACCTCCAAAACCCTCAGCCCACATCCTCAACCAGCTACTCTGCTGTCCAGGGGAGGAAAAAATATACAGTATAAGGCCTCACTCAGACCTTTAAAACATTGATGCATGCTTGTTGTATGAATGTTGTGAGTGTCATGGCCGCCCCAATGCATTTCCAATGGAAGTCACATGGTTTGTAGTCCACATTTTGGACTACAAGCTGTTGTATGGCTTTCGGCTGTGTTTCGACTG
>NC_136800.1:42440162-42492662 GCF_951216825.1 Electrona antarctica | reverse complement strand
TGTTTTCCTCTATTGCTCCGTAAAGCACTTTGAGCTGCATTTCATGTCATAGTGCAGTAAAGGTTTTCCAAACAAACGCTTGTAATGCTATGCTAGACTGCAGCAGCAACAACAACATTGTCGACAGCATGTGGTGAAAAAAGTACTCACGTTTTGTACTAAGTAAAAGTTATCAGTACTGCAATATAGAAATACTCTGTTACAAGCAATGTAGTTGAGTTCAAAGTACAAAAGTGTTGGCATCAAAATGTACTTAAGATACCAAAATGTGTGCTCATTTTTGCAGAATGTCCCGTTTCAAGTTATCAAATGTTTAAAAAATATATTTTTAAACATTTGAATATATTTTTTTTACAAGCTCACAATGCGTCGCACCGCGACGCATTGTGAGCTTGTAGATCTCGCCATTTTCAAATGGCCGTAATGTATGTAGTGCTGAAGAGGTTTAATGCATCTTCTGTAATAATAATACAAATCAAATACAAATACAAATCTACAAAGTAACTTGTAACTCAAGTTCTCACATAAATGTAGTGGGAGTAAAAGTACAATATTTGGATCCGAGATGTAGTGGAGTAGAATTATTGGAAATTGGAAATTCTCAAGACAAGTACAAATACCTCAAAATTGTACTTAAGTACAGTACTTACGTAAAAGAAATTATAGTTACTTTCCACCACGGCACAGTAGCCTATTAAGCACATACTGTACGAGTGTACGGTATAGGAAGGAACTCGGTGTGCTGCTGTTATATTCCAACAACCAGCAAACGGGTTTGGTTACATATATCTCTGCCAGCTTTTTGGGGAGGAGGGGGGGGGGTGGGGGGGGGGGGGACGACAGGGGGGGGACCCGGGGGAGTTTTTGGAACAGAGCGAGCCGATCAACCTGCTAGACGATATAGAGCGAAGGAGACAGAGGAGAGGAGAGGGGAGGGGAGCCGCGGCCCATTACATCTTTGGCTCTGCATGGAACGAGACAGACTGGTGGAGTTGTGGCGTTGTGGGGGAACAAACAAGCTCATGCATCATGTCACTGTGTTCCAGTAAGCTCCACTTGTCCATAACATAAACCTCTACCGTCAGCTTAAAGCCTATCGGTTAGCACACTGCTGACTGCAGCATGACTGCTGAAAAACAGCTAGTAGTGTGGCTGGGGTTAGGGTTAGAGTCAAAGCCCATCGGTTAGCATACTGCTGACTGGCTGGGGTTAGGGTTAGAGTCAAAGCCCATCGGTTACCACACTGCTGACTGCAGTAGTGTGGCTGGGGTTAGGGTTAGAGTCAAAGCCCACCGGTTAGCACACTGCTGACTGCAGTAGTGTGGCTGGGGTTAGGGTTAGAGTCAAAGCCCATCGGTTAGCATACTGCTGACTGGCTGGGGTTAGGGTTAGAGTCAAAGCCCATCGGTTAGCACACTGCGGACTGCAGTAGTGTGGCTGGGGTTAGAGTCAAAGCCCATCGGTTAGCATACTGCTGACTGCAGTAGTGTGGCTGGGGTTAGGGTTAGAGTCAAAGCCCATCGGTTAGCACACTGCTGACTGCAGTAGTGTGGCTGGGGTTAGGGTTAGAGTCAAAGCCCATCGGTTAGCACACTGCTGACTGCAGTAGTGTGGCTGGGGTTAGAGTTAGAGTCAAAGCCCATCGGTTAGCACACTGCTGACTGCAGTAGTGTGGCTGGGGTTAGGGTTAGAGTCAAAGCCCATCGGTTAGCATACTGCTGACTGCAGTAGTGTGGCTGGGGTTAGAGTTAGAGTCAAAGCCCATCGGTTAGCACACTGCTGACTGCAGTAGTGTGGCTGGGGTTAGGGTTAGAGTCAAAGCCCATCGGTTAGCACACTGCTGACTTACATTAAGCAAGAACAAAAAGCATGGGAATACATCACATATGTAAAATGCATTTAACGCATGTTTCGCGATAAATGCATTTTACATATGTGATGTATTCCCATGCTTTTTGTTCTTGCTTAATGTAAATCGCTCTGGATTAAGAGCGTCTGCTAAATGCCTAAATTGTAAATTGTAAATTGCTGACTGGCTGGGGTTAGGGTTAGAGTCAAAGCCCATCGGTTAGCACACTGCTGACTGCAGTAGTGTGGCTGGGGTTAGGGTTAGAGTCAAAGCCCATCGGTTAGCACACTGCTGACTGCAGTAGTGTGGCTGGGGTTAGGGTTAGAGTCAAAGCCCATCGGTTACCACACCTCTGACTCAGGTCTTATTGTTATATAAGGAGGTCTAATTTTTTCAAAAAAAGTGTACAGTATTTGTTAAAATGTCGTTTTTATGTGGGCACGCCGCCAGTTCATTAAGTATGCCTGGTTTGCCTGGTGGGTGGTGATGGGTGGTGATCCACCTGAACTGAAGCCGCACCCAAAGCTGTAGTTGTATGATAAAGGGGGAGGGGTTAGTGGAGGGGCTGATAGTGTGATGTCACTATATTACTGTTTATTTCATTGGCCTGTTTGACTGTCAAGGGTTCAGCCTCCAGGAAAAAACCCTAAATACAACTTAGTTAATACACCACTGCACATAAAAACGTGTCTAATGAAGTACTGGAAAAATACAAAATTGTGGCACTCCATCTTTAATGAACGTGACCAATGCTTACCAACATCAATACAACATGGAATTGTGGACTAAATCAAATCCAATGACAACAAAAACAAATCACACTGGTGTGAAGTGAGTGGCGCTCAAATGAAATGCTGGATACAGAATTTGCGTGCGTGCGTGCGTGCGTGCGTGCGTGCGTGCATGCGTGGAGAAGTTACTGAGCAGCATAGTTTACCAAACTGTGGTACCGTGTGGCACATTCCCCAGGACACAAGGGTATGTTGCAACTCTTGAACTGCACCCTTGTCTCGTGGCGCACCCCCCTTCTGTGACAAACCCTGCATCTTTTACAGGGGTACTTCTTGTTGGTGCATGGGATGTGGACCAATATGTGGGCTGCAACTCTGCCATCCAGCCTGGTAGCAGGGTCGTGGAGGTACAATTTACAATTTACAATTTACAATTTAGGCATTTAGCAGACGCTCTTAATCCAGAGCGACTTACATTAAGCAATAACAAAAGCATGGCATACATCACATATATAAAAAGTAGTTATCATGAATCATGCGTAGACTAAGAACGTAACAGTGGAGTATCTATGTAAACTATACATACTATACTATATAATATATTATACATGTGTACTATAAAGTGCTATGACTACATAAAGTGCAATTCTAGAGCTGTCTAGAATTGCACTTTATGTAGGTACGGTGCCCTTGGTGCCCTCTGAAGTGGGTCATAGTGTTCTTCCTCTCCCGCTTCCTCTCTCGCCCTCTCTCTCAGGGGCAGGGTGGTCCAGGACTTGACTGTACTGAGGATGAAGGAGTACAGGGTCTTACAGCTGCCCGCTGGGTTTTTAGCCTTGTATATGACATAGGCGTTGAACACGGCGATCTGGAACAAATACATTACGAACTTCTTGGTCCACTTGCATGTCCTCCTGGTGAAGTAGTAGTATGACAAGTTCTGATCTAATTTATCCACGCCGTTCATATATTTGTTGTACTCCGCGATACACACCGGCTTCAGTATCGGCACCCTCTCCTTATTTCCCTTTTGCTTCTCCTGGACCCATGTCATCTCATGGTGATGGCACGTGGATACCATCCTGACAACCCTCTTGTCCAGCCACCCGACCACCATCACATCCTCGGTGTGCCGCATCACTGTAAGCCCTTTCTGCTTCTTAGACCAGACCAACGCTTTTATGGGTTGTGGTTCCCCTCTATGTTTCCTCATGGTGCCGCACGTATGGATCTGCAGACCGAGGAGAACTTTACACAGGCGCACAGAGTTATAAAAGTTGTCCATAAATAAGCGGAATCCAAAGCCAGTCAAGCCATCGAGGAGAAACGTGACGATGCGTTGCAGCTTGGGCACAGTGATCTGAGTCTCCTGAGTCTCCTCAGTAGACTTTCCGCTATAAGGCTTCATGTTGACGCAGAATCCTGTCTCACTGTCACACAGAATATAGGATAAAATGCCAAATTTGATTGGTTTGGCACTGTTGTAAACTTTGAACCCCAATCTGCCCCTCCAGAGCAACATGCCCTCATCTATGCTAATATTCTGGCCTGGCGTGAACAGCCCTCTGAACCTGGAAAGCAGGAAATCCAAGACTGAACGTATTTTGCACAATCTGTCATTTTTGTCAAGAGTGGTGTTGTCAGTGAAGTGCAAATTACTCCATATTATCTGGAATCTGTTCCTTGACATGATCTTGTTGAAGTAGGGCGTTGCTACTGGCTCGTCTGTTGACCAGTATTGTTCCAGCTCACCCTTCTCAACCAGACCAGTGAGGAACAGCAGCCCGAAGAACCGTTTCAGTTCAATTAGTGTGACTGGCCTCCAGGAATGGGATCTTGAGTGTTGCAGGTTGCTTGGCGTTTTCTGCTCGGCATAAAGGTTGGTCTGGTCGCACACATCCTGGAGCAGTCAGAAACAGCTCCACAAAATCAACAGCGTTGTCTGACTGGAGCTCAGCCGCAGCACCGCGAGGACCGGGAGTGGCAGTGAACGGGAACTCTTTTGGATGCCAGTCGTCCTGTCGGACCACAGAGGATCCTCCTCAGCTGCCTTGCGACCTGTAAATACAGACAAAGCGTCTGTATGTGTATGTGTGTATGTATGAGCATGGAATGTGCTCAGTTGATTGGCTGGGCATGGAATGTGTTTTTTCGTGTGGTAAAAAAAGTGTGATAGCAGAAAAATGTTCTTACCTTTTTTACGGCCTACAGGTGGTGCTGCACTAGATGTGGAAGGATCCACAGCAGCCGACTCATCCTCATCCGGATCACCAGCAGCCTCCTCATCTGACATAAAATAAATTGTTTTTTAGTGTTGATTTCGTTGACTAAAACTATGACACAAAATGTTCACCGACTACCTTTTTTCACTGAGGACTAAATAAAAACTAAGATATGCTGACTAAAACTAAGACTAAATTATTGACAATATAGGCAATAACTGACTAAAGGATCCAGCGCGTCGCTGTGGCGCGTTGTGAGCTTGTAGATCTGCTATTTTCTGAAAATAGCAGATTTATTTATTTTTTCCCAAATGGCGTTGGTGCATGCCATGGTCTAGCACAGTTTACATTTTGCTGTGCAATAGTCGTTGTGTATTGGCTGCATATACGTGCAGAGAGATCAAAGTGTCAGACTATAATGGCTATAATGGCTTATTTGAGACTTTGTTGATACTGCAAATAGCAGATCTACAAAGCGCTGAGACTGTGTGTGACACAGTCTCAGCGCGTCGCTGCGGCGCGTTGTGAGCTAGGTGACGCTCTGCCTGTGGAACCGTAGATGGATCACCAACAGGTGCTGGGAACACAGCTTTCTTCTTTTTATTGTTTACGGATGGATTTCTTTTTTTGTCAACGGATGGATGGGGAGGGGGTTGCAAGGAACCGGCTGCCTGTGTTGGCTTCTTCTTTTTATTTATTTTATTGTCAGGGGCTTGTGCTGGCGTCTTTGTTGTTGTAGTATTGTCAACGGATAGATTGGGAGGGGGGTGCAGGGAACCGGCTGCCTGTGTTGGCTTCTTCTTTTTATTGTGTGTGTTTTCAGCGGCCTGTGCTTGCTCCGTATTGCTGGCTACATTGTCACCAGCCTTTGCTGGCGTCTTTTCTTTTTTTATTGCTGGCCGAGGCTACATTGTCACCAGCCTTTGCTGGCTTCTTTTTTTTTTCATTGTCCACGGATGGATGGGGGGTGGGTTGCAGGGAACTGTCTGCTTCTGTTGGCTCCTTTTTGATCCTCTTTATAATATCGTCCACCGATGGCGGGGGGGGGGGGGTGAGCTACTTCCCTGTGTTGGCTGACTTGGCTCCTTCTTCTCTGCCTTAGGAAGGGGTACGGAGCGTGGGAAACTCTGGCTCTCTCCCTGCATTGGCTCTGGGGGTACAGGTTCATTGGCTCTGGGGGTACAGGTTCATTGGCTCTGGCGGTACAGGTTCCTTGCTGTCCACCACCATATGAGGGGGGGGCATAGCCGGTGAACTAACATTGGCCTGATCATTATGCCGGTGTTCAGGTCGCATGAAGTCAAGCAGGGTTCTCTGACGAGGGTCGAGCTTGACGTGCTTGCGCTTGCTTGTGCATTTGCCACTGTCTCGCTCTACTCCTGTCGGCACTCTCTCTTGCTCTCCTCTGCACTCACCAGTAATAATAAAATAATAATAACTGGCACAAATATAACTTTTAGATACCGGTACTTTCTATACTAACTGTTCTCCAACTCACACACTTCTCTCTCTCTGTCTCTCCCGCTCTCCTCTGCATCTACTGTCTATAGTTTGTTGTTGTTTGTGGCATTAAAGCAGGTGTTTGTGGGTACTTTGTAGCTGGTGTGATGTGATCACGTGTTGTGGCGGTTTGCTTTGATGTACGGCTCTGATATTCACAGAGCAGTTGCGCAAGACTTCAATTGACAGTTCTCCGCTGAAAAGACCCTTTGCCGGCGGTCGTCGGCAATGGCGGCGAGCGTTACTTTTATTAATTGACATTAATCATCGGCAATGGCGCCGAGGGTGGGAGCCCACAGGGTTCGAACTGGCAATCTTGTGGTTACCATCCAGCCACCCTGAGCCACTGCCACCCCATTGGGGTGGTCGGCCAGCAAGCTGAGAGCGCTCTATATATATAATATATATATATAATATATATATATAGGTCTCCATCTCGCTCCAGGCAGCCCTATCTCCTTCATTTTGGGATTTAGTATTGTGTAAGAGGCGTTCCCCCGAAAAAAATGCTATCTTGTGTCATCACCAAAATCCTTGATCTTGCCTTATGGAAGACACTCTTCTCCCTTCTGGCTCCAAAACTATGGAATGCACTTCCCATCACAGTCAGAACTGCAGCCTCACTCCCAATCTTCCGCCGTAGTCTGAAAACCCACCTCTTCAGACTCCACCATGGCCCGTAGCACTTGCCCTAGCCTAGCCCCCTTAGATAGCACATTATGTAGACTTAAATAGTTTTTTAAACAGACTTATAGCTTGTTACGTAGACAGCTCTAGAATTGCATTTTATGTAGTCATAGCACTTTATAGTACACATGTATAATATATTATATAGTATAGTATGTATAGTTTACATAGATACTCCACTGTTACGTTCTTAGTTTACGCATGATTCATGATAACTACTTTTTATATATGTGATGTATGCCATGCTTTTGTTATTGCTTAATGTAAATCGCTCTGGATTAAGAGCGTCTGCTAAATGCCTAAATTGTAAATTGTAAGAGCAACGCGTGCTGCCGTGGAATACAGTTATAAGATACAGAGGGTTGTTTTGTGTGTCCAGTATCTGACTATCTGCCATCCATTCCACCACCAACACAGCCAAGTTAGGCTGCTAATTAAACAGACTTACTGAAATTACACCCATCTAGCATTTAATTGCCTTTCATTTGGTTGACAAGTATCAGCTACGTGTTACTGATTATGGGGAATTACATATTTGCTGCGTAATGGGGTGATGAAACTGAACGAGGGAATTGCGCACAGTGCGCCTTAATTTGGTACAAATCTAATAACTTCTTTGACTAGACAATTAAACACAATGAGCCCAAGGAATTGACACTCTGCTGATTAGAGGGAAATTACAATCACAGATTTGTGGAGAATTAATGTTTTGCAACATGCATACGTCAAGCCTCGCACCATCTGAGGAGCGCATACTGTGCAAGTGTGCATTATTTTATCTCATTCTTTTATCGCATTACGGATGGTTTGAAAAGGCACTTTCCGTTGTCCTAAACCTGTGTGCATAAGATAGCAAATATAGGGAAAGCGCATCCACACGCCTGCAGACACACCTCCACCCGCAAATATAGGTGTCGGCAAAATTAATAGTGGGTTGTGTGGCCGCAAGATAACGTTTAAGCACAGTGGAAGCTCCTAAATGCAAAATTCACGGAAAATGTTTATTACTTGCGGATAAAGAATGACACACGATCGAGCCCATATAGTCTGACCCTTAAGGGTCCATTTGGTTTCATGGTATGCTCTCAAGAGTAAAATTATTGTTAAGCATCTGCATCAGCTAAAAGTAAAGTAGTAAGTCGTAAAGTCTACAACAGGGATGTCAAACTCAAATACACAGTGGGCCAAAATAAAGAAATCGGTCGAGGTCGAGGGCCGGACTGTGTTTCAACACACGGGCACCGCGGTCATGAGGACGTCCCAGGCAAACAGCAAAAAAGTAAATGCATTTAAAACTGAAAATGCATTATTATTAAGCTCAGTTTCCGGTTCTATGATCCTCACCAAGCACTGCTTTCATAGTATGTGTCACTCGCAGTGCATTGTCGGACTTGTAGTATTATGGTGGTCCGTGCAGTATACCAGAGGGCCAGTTCTAATACTAATTAAATATCATTCCGCGGGCCAAAGATAATTCACTCACGGGCCTGATTTGGCCCCCGGGCCTTGAGTTTGACATTATATGGTCTACACAATTAGAGAATGAGGAATAAATGTTGGCCTGTTATCTCTCCTAATGGTACCACATCAATACAGGATGGAAATGAGGACAAAGTATTAGTTTTTGAGGACAAAGTATTAGTTTTTGGTCTGAGAGTCTAAATCTCATCAGGTCTGTGACTCAAATGATGAATAAATAATGGGTCTTGACATGAAAAGGGTTGAAAACCCATGATTTCTCTTTTCTTTCTTTCTCTCTCTTTTTTGTTTAGTTTGTTTGTTTCTGTTTTTTCTGATATGTACGATATTAGCTTGCCATTGCTTTTCGTTTCTGTCTGTATTATTATCATTATTATTGTTTTCTTCTTGTTTGGTGTGTCTGTAATCACATCATATGTGTTTTATTGGTGTTCATGGGAACATCTGAGTGGGTAAAATGGCTTTTTCTGACACATGACCTCAATATCCAGAGACAGTATAGGGTCAGAGATAGTAGACCTCACTATGTCTCTATTTATAAATAAACTACATGAATAAAGTATGTCACACACACACACACACACACACACACACACACACACACACACACACACACACACACACACACACATACACATACACATACACACACACACACACACACACACACACACACACACACACACATTATTCAAGTATTGATCATACAGTATGCTTGCACGTGTTCACATTTGCAGGCACATGATGCGACACACTGTTTGTTTGCATACATTTAAAGACTCTAAGATTGAAAAGACAGCAAATGTTGCTAAAAAGTGGTGAAAGACATTTGTTGAATGTCCTTCCTTTGCTTCAAATGCCTTTTCATTTTTGTTGGTAAATTACCGGTGCCGTACATCGTCATGCTACAGCGGCACACAAAATAGCTTTCTTCGTAAATGTGTACACAAAAAAACCCCACACAAAATAGCCGAATTCTGTGTTACAGTCTCTGTCCCGTCTCAAGTTTTCAAATGTATGAAAATCTTTTGAAAATAGCAGATCTACAAGCTCACAAAGGCGTCACGGGCGACATGGGGAGAGCAACAGACTTGAACTCATGCTTCCTTCATGCCTGAGTGTCCAAGTTGCTCCTTTACACCTGACATGGGGGAGTTTCCCTGGTCGGACGTAGCGCATGGAAGGAACACGTTACCACGTTACCAGTTCCTTTCCCCTCCATCAGGCTGGCCAGGGGGAGGCAGTTTAGAGACCAGGATTACTGCATGACACAGGGAGAACATGCAGACTCCACACAGAAAGGCCCTTTCGCCAACCCCTGTACAGTTCCTCCAAACTGGGCAGCCGACATCCAGCGATGCGCTCGGCTGAGCGCACCACACCCTCCTGAGAGCATTACAGCACGTTTTAACAGTGCAGTGCGACAGCCAGGAGAATTTTCCGGAAGTGCATTACTTGTCAAAGGGACCCGGCGACTACCGTCGTCAGCAGGCTCTCTATCGCCCCTCTGTAGAAGTTCTACCGCCGTCAGCAGGCTCTCTATCGCCCCTCTGTAGAAGTTCTACCGTCGTCAGCAGGCTCTCTATCGCCCCTCTGTAGAAGTTCTACCGTCGTCAGCAGGCTCTCTATCGCCCCTCTGTAGAAGTTCTACCGTCGTCAGCAGGCTCTCTATCGCCCCTCTGTAGAAGTTCTACCGTCGTCAGCAGGCTCTCTATCGCCCCTCTGTAGAAGTTCTACCGTCGTCAGCAGGCTCTCTATCGCCCCTCTGTAGAAGTTCTACCGTCGTCAGCAGGCTCTCTATCGCCCCTCTGTAGAAGTTCTACTGTCGTCAGCAGGCTCTCTATCGCCCCTCTGTAGAAGTTCTACCGTCGTCAGCAGGCTCTCTATCGCCCCTCTGTAGAAGTTCTACCGTCGTCAGCAGGCTCTCTATCGCCCCTCTGTAGAAGTTCTACTGTCGTCAGCAGGCTCTCTATCGCCCCTCTGTAGAAGTTCTACCGTCGTCAGCAGGCTCTCTATCAGCAGGCTCTCTATCGCCCCTCTGTAGACCGTCGTCAGCAGGCTCTCTATCGCCCCTCTGTAGAAGTTCTACCGTCGTCAGCAGGCTCTCTATCGCCCCTCTGTAGAAGGACTACCGTCGTCAGCAGGCTCTCTATCGCCCCTCTGTAGAAGGACTACCGCCGTCAGCAGGCTCTCTATCGCCCCTCTGTAGAAGTTCTACCGTCGTCAGCAGGCTCTCTATCGCCCCTCTGTAGAAGTTCTACCGCCGTCAGCAGGCTCTCTATCGCCCCTCTGTAGAAGTTCTACCGTCGTCAGCAGGCTCTCTATCGCCCCTCTGTAGAAGTTCTACCGTCGTCAGCAGGCTCTCTATCGCCCCTCTGTAGAAGTTCTACCGTCGTCAGCAGGCTCTCTATCGCCCCTCTGTAGAAGTTCTACCGTCGTCAGCAGGCTCTCTATGGCCCCTCTGTAGAAGTTCTACTGTCGTCAGCAGGCTCTCTATCGCCCCTCTGTAGAAGTTCTACTGTCGTCAGCAGGCTCTCTATCGCCCCTCTGTAGAAGTTCTACAGTCGTCAGCAGGCTCTCTATCGCCCCTCTGTAGAAGTTCTACCGTCGTCAGCAGGCTCTCTATCGCCCCTCTGTAGAAGTTCTACCGTCGTCAGCAGGCTCTCTATCGCCCCTCTGTAGAAGTTCTACCGTCGTCAGCAGGCTCTCTATCGCCCCTCTGTAGAAGTTCTACCGTCGTCAGCAGGCTCTCTATCGCCCCTCTGTAGAAGTTCTACCGCCGTCAGCAGGCTCTCTATCGCCCCTCTGTAGAAGTTCTACCGCCGTCAGCAGGCTCTCTATCGCCCCTCTGTGGAAGTTCTACCGTCGTCAGCAGGCTCTCTATCGCCCCTCTGTAGAAGTTCTACCGTCGTCAGCAGGCTCTCTATCGCCCCTCTGTAGAAGTTCTTGATGATTTGTGGACTCAGGCCCTACAGGTTGTATCATCGACCACCACCACAGGGACCACCACCACCACTACCACAGGGACCACCACCACAGGGACCACCACCACAGGGACCACCACCACAGGGACCACCACCACAGGGTTACACTACACGACCACCACCACCACCACTACCACAGGGACCACCACCACAGGGTTACACTACCACAGGGACCACCACCACGACCACCACCACGACCACCACGACCACCACCACAGGGTTACACTACACGACCACCACCACCACGACCACCACTACACCACCACCACAACCACCACGACCACCACCACAGGGTTACACTACACGACCACCACCACGACCACCACTACACCACCACCACCACGACCACCACCACAGGGTTACACTACACGCTGTGATAATGGCTGACGCACGTCGCAACACTTAAAGGCTGCTATTTTGGGTAAGCGGGCTAGGAGTGCAGTCAACGACGTGGCAGGTTGGCATGGTGACATACTTCTCATGAGGGAAACAAGTCAATGACTCACTCATATTATTATATCAGCTTGCAGCAATTTCCAACACAACAAAATAACACAGAAATGTCATTTTCAGGGTGGGTAACGTACGCTCGTGTGTGTGTGTGTGTGTGTGTGTGTGTGTGTGTGTGTGTGTGTGTGTGTGTGTGTGTGTGTGTGTGTGTGTGTGTGTGCGTGTGTGTGTGTGTGTGAGAGAATGGTCAAAAAGTGTTGTTGAAGAGAAGAGACTAAGAGAGAAGTGTTGAAGTATGAGTTGCCTGATAAATGCTCAGCTCTGCAAGCTGATAAAAAAAATAAAACATTCTCTGACAATCAAAAATAATAATTGACGTCCTTGAGCGGACGCCGGGCGGTGCAGAGTCTGAGTCCTGCACCATCCAGTTAATACCCAATTACATCATAAGCACTGAATCACTTGCTCAGGTGGAATGTATAAATAATTGTTATTTTGATCAACGTTGGCCTGTTATCTCTCCTCATGGTACCAACATCAATACAGCATGGAATTGTGGACAAAATCTTATCCAACGACGAGAACGAAATATTCTTATAGGGTCTGAGAGGCTAAATGTCATCAGATGGTGGTCCGTGGCTCAAACGGCCAATACATAATATGGGCCTTGATATGAAAAGGGTTGAAAACCAATGTTCCAGCACACGGGATATGAAAGGCAAAACGCTCTTGACGGAGTGAAGCGCTGTCAACTTGGCCTGGTCCTGGAAGGACGATACATCCCACGGCACCTCTTCATTTACCAAATGAGCTGACACCTGCGTGACAACGCCCAAGCAGTATAAAAACCTTTCCCCCTATAGGCCCCCACCAGGGTGGGGGTAAAAGCCTGTCCCCCTATAGGCCCCCACCAGGGTGGGGGTAAAAGCCTGTCCCCCTATAGGCCCCCACCAGGGTGGGGGTAAAAGCCTGTCCCCCTATAGGCCCCCACCAGAGTGGGGGTAAAAGCCTGTCCCCCTATAGGCCCCCACCAGGGTGGGGGTAAAAGCCTGTCCCCCTATAGGCCCCCACCAGAGTGGGGGTAAAAGCCTGTCCCCCTATAGGCCCCCACCAGAGTGGGGGTAAAAGCCTGTCCCCCTATAGGCCCCCACCAGAGTGGGGGTAAAAGCCTGTCCCCCTATAGGCCCCCACCAGGGTGGGGGTAAAAGCCTGTCCCCCTATAGGCCCCCACCAGGGTGGGGGTACCTTTCCCCCTATAGGCCCCCACCAGATTGGGGGTAAAAGCCTTTCCTCCTATAGGCCCCCACCAGGGTGGGGGTAAAAGCCTTTCCCCCTATAGGCCCCCACCAGGGTGGGGGTAACCCCCTATAGGCCCCCACCAGGGTGGGGGTAAAAGCCTGTCCCCCTATAGGCCCCCACCAGGGTGGGGGTAAAGGCCTTTCCCCCTATAGGCCCCCACCAGGGTGGGGGTAACCCCTTATAGGCCCCCACCAGGGTGGGGGTAAAAGCCTGTCCCCCTATAGGCCCCCACCAGAGTGGGGATAAAAGCATGTCCCCCTATAGGCCCCCACCAGAGTGGGGGTAAAGCCTGTCCCCCTATAGGCCCCCACCAGGGTGGGGGTAAAAACCTTTCCCCCTATAGGCCCCCACCAGAGTGGGGGTAAAGCCTTTCCCCCTATAGGCCCCCACCAGGGTGGGGGTAAAAACCTGTCCCCCTATAGGCCCCCACCAGGGAGACTAAAGTGGGACATTGAATATTGCTTATCTTACCTGTCCGACTGAGGAGAGACCTTGGTGACGCTCCAGACCCCTACTTACCGGTCGACGATCCATCCGGGCCCTGTAAGACAACATCACAAAATAATTAAAATTGAACTTGATTATTATTATAATTCAGTCGGGTAACTCACAAATAGATTTAACCAATATTTATTATAGAATGAGAATACAAGTGTGCATATAATATTGGCTCTGCTACATTTTTCTCCCTGCTCAGCACAGTCAAACACCATCGTTAAACATTAAGAGCAGGGAGATAGATATACAGTAACCCCCCCCCCACCCCCCATGGGGAACATAAATAACAGAGCCCACCGGTGGTGCTGGGGTGGCGGTGGGAGCAAACATCACATAACAACAACCAGGAACCATATGCAGAAGGAAGGCAGGAAGAAGCATGCAGCCCAGGTGAGCTTAAATACCCCGCCCAATTGGTCAGCTGACTGCCACATCAGCCAATGACATGTGGTTCTTGCACACACTGAATACACCCACATAGTAATGCAGCATATTAACCCCTTGAGTATATGTTTGCGCCCCTTGAGCACGGCATGAACCCCCTCGAGTATATCTGACTGAACTAACTCCGCAAGCTATACGTATCATTTAATACTACAGAAGAAACCTGAGTTTGCTTCTAAGTTCTAAACTAAAAGCCTAAGTTAAACACTTACCGTACCTGGAATCCGCTGCCGGGAGCTGCCTACTATGACATAGAAAGGATCCTGCCGGGAGCTGCCTACTATGACATAGAAAGCTTCCAGTCTGTCTAACTCTGAGACAAATAAAGACAACCTTGAACCTAACCCAGCAAGCCAAATGACGGTGTCGGTGACGTTCAAGACTAGACCAGATCACAGCCCATATGGGGATGATCTTTACGTCATTTCCAGGACGTCTTCACCAGTTTAAATAATATAGCTTATTCTGGGCCAGATCTGACTAGTTATGATATGATATCTGAAGAAATTGCTATATAGAGACCTACTGTACATTGCAACAAGAACCCCAAAAAGGTTTCTGTCAACTACTGTAAAGGTATAAGGAAATATGGGGGGGAAATAAATAAATTAAAAATAAGTGGCAGTGGGATGAGTGTGAATGAGTTAACCTGCAAATTGCAATTTGGGGTTATAGTTGGCTGAAGCATGATTGTGAATTGGTCCTGTCCATTTGTGGCTGCATGGGTGGAATGAAATTCTGAACATTTTGCCTGCATATAGGTAAGGTTATCAATGGTACCGCAACTTTCATCAGGTGTCACAATTTCCCTATATGGGGGGACGGCCGGACGGACTGAATTTGTTTTATGATGAGATGTTTTAGTATACTCTAGACACCTTTGCAAACACATTGGTGATGAATTGTTTTGGTAAGGAATGTATTTATTTTATTTTATTTTAATATCCCCTGACTACTAGTCTTCCATGTGCCTATACTGTATTTACAAACGTACACTGTAGTTGCTGGTCCCTGGGACACCCATGTGGGTCCAGGGGGTCCCTGGGACACCCATGTGGGTCCAGGGGGTCCCTGGGACACCCATGTGGGTCCAGGGGGTCCCCAGCTGAATGACTGATAGTTAGGAAAGCAAATTAACCCGTGTCTGTAACTTAGATTGTACAAATGGAACCAAATGGACCCTCATGAGTCAATTTCGTTCAATTTATGGAGTTGAATTGACAGGATGATTGACAGTGGATCCCACAGATAGAACATTTATATGTGTGTGTGTGTGCGTGCGTGCGTGCGTGCGTGCGTGCGTGAAGAGCAGTGCATGTTCGCCAACCTTACTGCATGTTCGGACTAACGGGACTTCGGATCTGTGGGCAGTCCCCGGATCCAACATGCCCAATTTGCCACATGCACAATATGATGTGGCAGGCGGTGGGCAGGCAGGCTGACCCTGTTGGTGGCGCTATAACAGGCCAATGTGAAAAGGGTGGGATATATTCCTCAGCCTAGTAGGAAAGTCAGTGAAAGATTTCACGTAAATTGCATGCTGCGTTCATGATTTGAGGCTTTTTGTTCAAAACGGGCCAATCCTGCAAAATTTGAAAGCCAATGTTTAATAGCCAATTAGGATGGAATATGAAATATCGCACAGATCCGTCTTGAACACATGACTATAGAGATAGTGTGTAACGATTTGCGGGATTTTGGGACAGAATCTGGAGGACGGGCACACACACACACACACACACACACACACACACACACACACACACACACACACACACACACACACACACACACACACACACACACACACACACACACACACACACACACACACACACACACACACACACACACACACACACACACGGATGGAGTGCAAAACATACTCTCTCCCCATGCCTTCGGCCTGGTAGAGACAACAACTTGAAACAATTCAATGTTTAAAGATGGAGTGCCATGATTTTTTCCACCCTAAAACCTGATCATCAGGTCTTATTGTTATATAAGGAGGTACATTTTTTTCAAAAAAGTGTACAGTATTTGTTAAAATGTTGTTTTTATGTGGGCACCCCCACCAGTTAATTAAGTATGCCTGGTTTGCCTGGTGGGTGGTGATGGGTGGTGATCCACCTGAACTGAAGCCGCACCCACAGCTGTAGTTGTACGATAAAAGGGGAGGGGTTAGGGGAGGGGCTGATAGTGTGATGTCACTATATTACTGTTTATTTCATTGGCCCGTTTGACTGTCAAGGGTTCAGCCTCCAGGAAGAAACCCTAAATACAAAGTTAATACACCATTGCACATACAAACGAGTCCAGGGTGTCTAATGAAGTATACTGTCACCTTATAGACACATGAAAAACTGGAAAAATATAAAAAATTGTGGCACAGGAAAACAGCCAGCTTATTGTTTGGATGTCACGACTTGTCGGGTTTGTTTTGCAGCAAAGGAAAACCCAAATAAAAGAGCTTCTGCAGTGACTCTCGTTCTGAGAGCAAATAATATGGCCAACCGAGCATATATATAGCTGTAAAACTGAAAGATTCTGCCCCCAATATTGGTCCCCAGGAGACCAACAAAACAACAACAACAAATTCAGTAAATATCGCAGCAGTAAAAATAAATAAAGTACTTGGTTAAGCACTTGGGCATAACCAAGTGCCTGCAAGGTAGTGTAGTCTATGTTGAAGAATTAATCATACAAAATAATAATAATAATAATTCTCCTACCTGTTCCCCCCGGCCGTGGGACACGCTGTCAAGCGGGTGGTTAGTGGTGCTAGTGGTGATGAACGACTTAGGCCCAGGCCACACGTATATGGGTCTTTTGCAAAACGCACATTTCTCTGTGCGTTTGGGCCTTTCAGCCACACGCAAACGGCGTTTTCGGCCACTCAAACGGAGGTTTTTTTAAACGGATAAATAAGTGAAGATTTTCGAAAATATCCGGATCAGTGGAGCGGTGTAGTCATGCGAAACGGAGTTTTTGAGAAACGATGATGTCACCGCCACCGCCCACATGCAGCTTGTCAAGCAGAGGTCCTCACAAGTATAGGTAAAAAAAAACACAGCCCAGTCCTCAGCGCAATGGCCCGTTGCGCAAAGAGGTTGAGATTTTACTCGTGCTATATTCAGATAATCTTCAACCGATTGTTATAATTCGAAGTGGTATATATTCCGTGAAGTTTATATTTTCATTGGGTGTACAAGTCATGTTTTTAATATGCCTTCATCAAATGATATAGAGAGATGGTAGGGTAGTGGCAGCGGTGGCCGAACGGATAGCGGCGCGGTCTAGATACCGGAAGGTTCCCAGTTCGAACCAGCCGTCCGACACGTTAAAATTACCACCGCTGAAATGCCCTTGAACAAGGCATCAACCACTACGATGAAATGTGTTCTATGAGCAGGGCCTGGCTGGAAACAAGTTCTTGAGCTTAGCCCAGATACCCTGGGTAAATATAGATTTCATTTCATTTCATTTCATTAGTGCCCAAGCCCGTATAGCCATGCAGCCTATATGAGCTGTGGTGCGCTTGCTAGGTCTACACTCTCAATTAGGGATTTTCCCAGAGGTTAATTTCACTGATGTGTACAACCTTTATTCAAATAGTTTCATTTGTATTGGTGCCGAGTGCGAAGCCAATAGGTTAATTGCGGACCGCTACAGATAAACTGTGGCTATTAACCTACCAATAAGGACCCAGGCCAAATGCCATTGCGCAGTAGCCTACACCACAAGTCTATGCGTGGTGTGTGCATAGCCGCATGTGAAACTATATCGTGCTGTATTTTGCATCATGGTCATGCGAGGAGAGAGAGAGAGAGAGAGGGTGCAGAGAGAGAGAGAGTGCAGAGAGAGAGAGAGAGAGAGAGAGGTGTGAATGGGATCGCATCGTGCGTGCGCATTATGGCACATCTCTCTCATGTTTAGGGCGCACCATTGACTGCATGTCACTGTGCCTACATGCTGACAATGTGCGCGTGAACTTGTATTAGCCTAAAATATAGCCACTCTACAAGCTCACAACTGGTTGTGGACACTTCTATAGGTCTGACTCTGCTATTAATTTCTGTGCAGGACTTGCCAGGTCGCCAGAGCAATGGTAAAGTCTATCATTTTTAAATTATATGGAGAGAAAAGTCGAGAGTCGGGATCTGGAGATTTACGCACATAGTGTGACATGCTGACAGACAATGAAAGAAACATATACTTCCACTCACAATTTAGGTGGCTTTTAAAATGCGGTACTTATTCCTTCATTAAAAATATGATTGGCACCTCATAAGTGTAAATATAAAATCAAATATAATATAGCCTACAATTGAAACCTGCTACTGCAGTGATTTTATCCAGTGTTCAATGCGTTTCTGCGTTTGGGTGTGGACATAGATATCTCTGTCGTATGGCCAGGGATTTTTTCTAAAACGGAGGATGAAAATATCCGTTTTGCAAAAGATCCAGAGTGGTGTGGCCTGGGCCTTAATAAACACCTTCATTATGCTAGGTTGGTGTTTAACCCATTCTGAACGGGAACCATTTTTGGTGTTTTAAGCATTATGTTATACTTTAGCTATTGAAAAATAGCAGATCTACAAGCTCATACGAGCTTGTAGGTCTGCTATTTTTGAAAGATCGTGAAAATGTGGCGCAATATTTGAATATATATTTTTTCAAAACGAACGTTTTTAACTCAAATCTTTGCTCCTGGGGAGGTCCCTGAAACAACATATTTTCAGATGGGGGTCGGCGACCAAATACAGATCATTTTTGGGTTCCTTGACATGAAAAAGGTTGAGAACCACTGACATAGAAACATGTTTTTTTCTGAAAACGGTCATGATTTAGAAGACATTTGTAGAATCGAACTTAGGTCTAAATTTGTATTTGTATCAAAATGTACTTAAAGTACCAATAGTAAATGTACTCATTGTGCAGAATGTCCAATTTCAAATGTAGAAAATTGCAGATCTACAAGCTCACAATGCGTCACATTGTGACTGTGAGCAGTCAATCCAACCAATATGTATCTCTGCTGTCTGGAAGAAACCATCTAAGTCCTAAATGTACATATTTCAGGACATGAAAAAAAAACCCATCCAGCTCAAAGTGAATTTAGGAGATTTGTGTCTAAGCACTTTTCATTAGTTCAATTTTGTTTTAGCCAACACACAGACGGAAAGGGTGTTCACTAGCATTGATTTAATGGAAGAAAAAAATATCAAAAACCTCAAAGATAAGGTGGTTTCTTCCGGAAATATCTTAGTCATAGTATTGGGGGCTTTGTCATATCTCCTTCAAATATTTTCCAATTTCATTGAATGATGCATCATATGAAAGCTTACATTCTGTACTTTAATTACTCTGGTCGAGATGAGGGCCTTTCTGTCAGAGGCGGTCACATATAGTTAGTCCCTTTTACAAGAAGGGATATTTAGCTGAAATCCAGAGTGCTTTACAGTCATAGAAACCACTGATTAGGCTTCAATTTGTAGCTCCCTGACATTTCAAGTACAGCGGCCCATAAGCAAGGAGTCCATGAGTCAGAATGTGATCATAGACAGGAGGATGAGCCAGTGTCGCTATAGGAACGAGAGCGCAAAAGAGCTAAATATACAGTGCGATCTCTAAAAGGGAAAATGCTGTTTTGGTATCTATGAAAAGGGACTGTCAATGTCAAGCCCCTGCACACTTAACCCATTTTGACCTGGGAACGATTCTACGAAAATGTCTTCTAAATCATGACCCCTATGTTTCTGTGTCAGTGGTTCTCAAAAATGTTCATGTCAAGGAACCTTAAAAATATGTTGTTCCAGGGACCTCCCAGAAGCAAGGATTTTAGTTAAAAACGTTGGCTCTGAAAGAATATATATTCCAAGATTTGCATCACATTTTCACGATTTTTCAAAAATTGAAAAATAGCAGATCTACAAGGTCGTAGCGCGGCATCGAGTGCCGCGCAATGAGCTTGTAGGTCTGCTATTTTTCAATAGCTAAAGTATAACATAATGCTTAATCCATTGAGACCTGGAACGCATCCATGTCACGTTAGCGTTTAACCACATTAACCATTAACCCATTTTGGGCGGGAACCCCTTTTGGTGTTTTAAACATTATGTTATAATTTAGCTATTGAAAAATAGCAGATCTACAAGCTCATAGCGCGCCACCGAGTGGTGCGCTATGAACTTGTAGGTCTGCTATTTTTGAAAAATCGTTAAAATGTGCCTCAAATCTTTCCGAAAATTGTCATGATTTAGAAAACTTTTTTTTAAAATTTCAGTCAGGCCTGAATGGGTTAAGTGTAGGGATGGAGCTGGTTAACCTTTATTGATAACGATCACCTTATCGATCAGGCTCGTCGAGCCGGTTTCTTATCGAGCCCACTATCGAGCATTTTCTATTATTTTGTGGAAAGACGGGAGACAATAAATTCTGAACAGAAACCAGTATCTTTTACTTCAAACACAGTACTTTTCTAAAAGACGGAAGGCAAAATGACCTTTTTTTACCAATAAAATAATATTCTAAAAAACTGTTAACTGGTTAATGTGTGTACCGTCACTTTAAAAGCGTAATTTAGTTTACCCAGGCAGCGCTGGTTGGCAGGTATCAATACACTTTTAGACCGACATGTTTGTGCCAGATTAGATTTATTTCTTGATCGCCTCTTGTCTTCATTGTTTAAACATGACGTCATGGGCCGCTATGCTCGATAACAGGCTTGATAAGCCCAAAGCTTATTGCTACCGGGTAGTCAATAAGCTTGTTATCGGGTTTTTCCGGTTATCGAGCTCCATCCCTACTTAAGTGCGTGCGTGCGTCGTGCAACTGTGCTTCTGATTACAGGAGTGGAGAGCATGAGCCATGCAACCATCTGCTTCTCATCATGGTAAATACCAGCATAAAACACCAGTGATAGATAGATAGATAGATAGATAGATAGATAGATAGATAGATAGATAGATACGTAGATAGATAGATAGATAGATAGATAGATAGATAGATAGATAGATAGATAGATAGATAGATAGATAGATAGATAGATAGATAGATAGATAGATAGATAGATAGATAGATTAGGACTATATACACAAAGAAAAGCAAAAGCAAGGTCCTCGTGACATAAAACAAAACACAGACATGCTGTACAAACAACCATGAAACAGTTCAGCTCCACCATGCGGCACACTGCTAGACCATGAAACAGTTCAGCTCCACCATGTAGCACACTGCTAGACCATGAAACAGTTCAGCTCCACCATGCGGCACACTGCTAGACCATGAAACAGTTCAGCTCCACCATGCGGCACACTGCTAGACCATGAAACAGTTCAGCTCCACCATGGAGCACACTGCTAGACCATGAAACAGTTCAGCTCAACCATGCGGCACACTGCTAGACCATGAAACAGTTCAGCTCCACCATGCAACACACTGCTAGACCATGAAACAGTTCAGCTCCACCATGGAGCACACTGCTAGACCATGAAACAGTTCAGCTCAACCATGCGGCACACTGCTAGACCATGAAACAGTTCAGCTCCACCATGCAGCACACTGCTAGACCACCATGAAACAGTTCAGCTCCACCATGCAGCACACTGCTAGACCATGAAACAGTTCAGCTCCACCATGCATCACACTGCTAGACCATGAAACAGTTCAGCTCCACCATGGAGCACACTGCTAGACCATGAAACAGTTCAGCTCCACCATGGGGCACACTGCTAGACCATGAAACAGTTCAGCTACACCATGCAGCACACTGCTAGACCATGAAACAGTTCAGCTCCACCATGCGGCACACTGCTAGACCATGAAACAGTTCAGCTCCACCATGGAGCACACTGCTAGACCATGAAACAGTTCAGCTCCACCATGGAGCACACTGCTAGACCATGAAACAGTTCAGCTCCATCATGCAGCACACTGCTAGACCATGAAACAGTTCAGCTCCACCATGGAGCACACTGCTAGACCATGAAACAGTTCAGCTCCACCATGCAGCACACTGCTAGACCATGAAACAGTTCAGCTCCACCATGCAGCACACTGCTAGACCATGAAACAGTTCAGCTCCACCATGTGGCACACTGCTAGACCATGAAACAGTTCAGCTCCACCATGCGGCACACTGCTAGACCATGAAACAGTTCAGCTCCACCATGCGGCACACTGCTAGACCATGAAACAGTTCAGCTCCACCATGCAGCACACTGCTAGACCATGAAACAGTTCAGCTCCACCATGCGGCACACTGCTAGACCATGAAACAGTTCAGCTCCACCATGGAGCACACTGCTAGACCATGAAACAGTTCAGCTCCACCATGGAGCACACTGCTAGACCATGAAACAGTTCAGCTCCATCATGCAGCACACTGCTAGACCATGAAACAGTTCAGCTCCACCATGGAGCACACTGCTAGACCATGAAACAGTTCAGCTCCACCATGCAGCACACTGCTAGACCATGAAACAGTTCAGCTCCACCATGCAGCACACTGCTAGACCATGAAACAGTTCAGCTCCACCATGCGGCACACTGCTAGACCATGAAACAGTTCAGCTCCACCATGCAGCACACTGCTAGACCATGAAACAGTTCAGCTCCACCATGCAGCACACTGCTAGACCATGAAACAGTTCAGCTCCACCATGCAACACACTGCTAGACCATGAAACAGTTCAGCTCCACCATGCAGCACACTGCTAGACCAGGGGTTCTCAACCCGTGGGTCGCGACCCCTCGGGGGGTCGCCAAATTATTTTAGGGGGTCCCCAAATTATTTTCAAAAAAATAAGATTTTTTTTTAAATTTCATTTTCACGATTTTTCAAAAATAGCAGACCTACAAGCTCGTAGCTTGTAGATCTGCTATTTTTAAATAGCTAAATTATAACAATGCTTAAAACACCAAAAGGGGTTCCCGCCCAAAATGGTTTAAGGTTATTGTAGCAGTCAATTTATATTGGGGGTCGGGAGGGGGCGGGGCGGGGGTCCCGAGACGTTGCCAAAGCATTTTCGGGGGTCCCCGGCCAAAAACGTTGAGAACCCCTGTGCTAGACCATGAAACAGTTCAGCTCCACCATGCAGCACACTGCTAGACCATCACCGCAGTCAGTCAGAAAACAGAAAGTCTGCTTTAGAAGCCTTTTTATGTTTTAGAATCATCCTCAGGTCTTAATGGGTTAACTGCTCTCGCTCAAGAATGGGGCGACTGTGGCTCAGGAGGTAGAGCAGGTCGTCCAATGATCCATGGGTCGGCGGTTCGAATCCCGGCTCCTCCTCCTGTCTACATGTCGAAGTGTCCTTGGGCAAGACACTGAACCCCAAATTGCTCCCGATGTGCTGGTTGGTACCTTGCATGGCTTCCGCGGCAATCGGTGTATGAATGGGTGAATGTATTGCACAATCTATGTAAAGCGCCTTGGATAAAGGCGCTATATAAATGCACCATTTACCATGAACTGGTAGAGCAGTGTTTCCCAAACATATTCACGTCAAGGACCCCCAGATTGACAGTAATTGGCCCGCGGACCCCCAAGGAGTGGCATTAGCATTTCTTTCACCATCAGTAAATGGATAGATGACAACCCTCCTAGTGTTATATTATGGTTTGAAAAAGTGCTGCGCTTAATGCCATTGGAGAGGCTCTCATGTGTCCTACGGGGCAACCTGGCCGAATGCGTTGAAGCATGGCTGCCTCTGGCGCCTCATATAGGGGATGAGTGGTCAAATGTAATGTGTATTGGAATGACCGAGGAGGCCAGTTAGACGACATACCAATGTGGAGGTATAGGGGTCAGACTTACATAATCTAAAAAATTATGATGGCAGCTATATTGTGATGTCTAATATACTCAATTTGGTGTGAAACTGTAAATAGGTACTTATGATTTGAATATACTTTCTGTCCCTATGCCCCTTTGGCATATGTATCTTATGATTTGCATATACTTTTTGTTTTTGTCCTGTTATTGAACTGTCAACCCATCTGGGATTATGGTTGATCTCATTAATGTCTTATAGCTCTGGATTTAAACCCCCAGAGAACCTCAAAGTGTTTAATAGAGAGAGGGAGAATGTATGTTGTACTTATGTGTCGTATGTCGTACTTATGACTAGAGCTGGGACTCGATTAAAAAAATTAATCTAATTAATCAGAGGCTTTGTAGTTAATTAATCTCGATTAATCGCATTTTAATCGCATATCAATATTCAACCCGAGAACAGTGAGAAACCTTTTTTTTCAAATGTTTTTTGGTATTCCAGTGAATAGTGACTACGGGATTCCACTAATTTTCAACATTTTACTGTCATTAATATACCTTAGAGTTGTTGTGTGGATATAATAAAGTCCCCCCCATTCTGTGTTGCCTAGAACTGGAGGTCTGAAAAAAATCAGTAACATTATGAAGTACATCTCAGTGAGATCACAAAAATGTACTTCATAATGTTACTGTTTTTTTCAGACCTCCAGTTCTATAGGCAACACATAATGGGGGGACTTTATTATTTCCAGTGCACACAACTCCATAGAAAAATGTTGAAAATGAGTGGTATTCCCCTTTAAGCAATACAACTTTTTTATCCCAACAGATAAACAAGAGCAGCAAGTGCCTATATAGTGTCTTCAGTGTGTATATGAATACTCAAATGTGCTTTACATGGCGGGGCATGAGAACAACTTTATTATGGGGGTAACATTTCACATGAGGTTGGGGCTGACCCACGCTTGCTACTTCAGTATGTTTCGCATCGAGGACAGCTTGACAGCTTCGTGCTGTGGTGAAATCACCGCGTCTCCGGTGGTCTGTGAGACATGTTAAACTGAAGCAGCTAGCAAGCCTAGCATAGAAGCTAACGTTGGTCATAAATGGATCCTTTCCTTCTGACATTGCACACAGCCATGCCGCTATCCACGCGTCCATCCGATAGCTTTTACATCTAAATGTCCCATCCATGGAGCAAAAGCGATATAAGCGGCTTCTTCATTCGATTCATTTGGGTTTGGGCTTTCTGACGGAGCTGTGAACAACTGCTGCTGCTGCTGCTGCTGCTCGCGTGCCGCAGCCTATTCAGTACTACTAGAAACGCACCCAGTGAGAAACGTTCCGCGGTGGAAAAAAAAGGTGCGATTAAATGCGTTAATTTTTTTAACGCGTTAATTTTTCTGTAGTTAATTAATCTCAATTAACGCGTTAAAGTCCCGGCCCTACTTATGACACATGGGGTGTCATAAGTTCATGTATTGTCCATGTCTTGTCTTTTCTGCTTAATACAAAATATTGAAACACACCATCAGTAAATGCTGCATTCGTGGTCTGGAAAAGGGCAGTTAATTGTTTTACAGACGGGTAAAAGGGCAGGGGCTCAAGCCCCACTTTGATGTCTATGTGTGCACGTCCCTGCAGCCCATGTCCTTATATGGCTATAGAGACTCAAGAGTCAGCGGCCAAATCGATTGGCTGGCTGGATGGTAAATGTCAACGTGTGCCAGACACACTTACCAATTAGGATTCACTGAGTGAGTTTGAACCATGAAATTGGATACCGCGGGGAGACCAATCTAATCTAATCTCATCTAATTAGAACACAGACACCATGAAATGTGAAGCCGTGTGTGTAAGCCACGAGAAATCTTTAGATCAAATTTAATTTATATAATTTATAAAAAAAATGTGAAAAAAAAAAAGTGTTTCACATTAAAATATACAAATAAACACCAACATATCCTAGCGCAGACAAGGACACTATAAACCCAATGATAAGTGACTAGTGTGTGTGTGCGTGCGTGCGTGCGCACCCCACACACACACACACACACACACACACACACACACACACACACACACACACACACACACACACACACACACACACACACACACACACACACACACACACACACACACACACACACACACACACACACACACACACACACACACACACAAAATGTGCGGTCGGGGCTCCAGATTGCTGCCAGCATCGCAGCAGAGTGCCGTCAGAGAAACGATGAGTCATTCAGGTCAATCACGCTGCATTATGGGAGATAAGAGATGAGTAACGACAAAAAATAAAGTTTAGAGCAGAAAAACATGAACGTCGGTTCATCAAGCTTTTATTCTTTATTATATAGCATTATTTTAGTTAAACGTCACACAATATGGCATATATACAATAACTACTTATATACTTACTTTACTTAAAGGGGCATTCCACTCATTTTCAACATTTTACTATGTCATTAATATACCTTAGAGCTGTGTGGAAATAATAAAAAAGTCCCCCCATTCTGTGTTTCCTAGAACTGCAATTATGAAAAAAATCATTAACATGGTGAAACACATCTTGATGACATCATCAAGATGTGTTTCACCATGTTAATGACTTTTTTCAGACCTCTAGTTCTAGGAAACACAGAATGGGGGGACTTTTTTATTATTTCCACACAACAGCTCTAATGTATATTAATGACATAGTAAAATGTTGAAAATGAGTGGAATGCCCCTTTAACCCTTATACTAGATCCGGGATGTCCCGATATGTCTCGTATTTATTTATTTATTCCGATTCCAATCATTTGATTTTGAATATCTGTCGATACCGATTTTTCCTGATCCGATATTTAGATTTTTATAGAACACTTATGCCATTATCACAACAGTACAACATCCAAAATAACATACTAATATCCAGTCTAATATCATGATATGGATTGTATAATAGTGATACTAGGGATGTCTCGATCACGCTTTTTTACTCCGGATTCCCTATTCCGATCATTTGAAAATGATGTCATCGTCGAACAAATGTGACTGCGTGTGTAATGTGTGTGACAAATCGTATGACTTTGACTTTTGATACGGTATATTTTGACCAGAGCCCCCTTCTTTCCTCCCCTCTAAATTACAGCTGAACTATAAGCTTGGTGCAACAAGTTGTGGGCATGGTGTAGATCTGTGATTACAGCTGAACTATAAGCTCGGTGCAACAAGTTGTGGGCATGTAGATCAGCTATTTTCGCTATTCGTTGCTTCAGATTTTCCAACCTCCTCCTTCCTGACGGAGCAGAGACGACCAACCGCTCATCCAGAGACTACGCCCCCACCCCACGCCCTACCTTGGGTCCCTCACTCCGTTCCACATTCATCTCACTATGTTCCAATAAACGGTTAAACTTAAGTAGAGGTGTGGTCTCTTACTAGTGACATGCATATGTTCGACTGGAATTGTGTAGACGTATGACACGTACCTTGCGGAGTTAGTTTAGTCAGTCATACTCGAGGGAGTTCATGCCGTGCTCAAGGGTGCATACATATACTCAAGGGGTTAATATGCTGCATTACTATGTGGGTGTATTCAGTGTGTGTAAGACCCACATGTCATTCACTGATGTGGCAGTCAGCTGACCAATTGGGCGGGCTACTTAAGCTCACTAGTCTGCATGCTCTTCCTGCCTTCCTTCTGCTTATGGTTCCTGGTCAGGCCCGCGGGAAGTACTTTACACTAGCAGGGGCTGAGCGTCCAGTAGCGGGCAAAATGCGCGTGCATGTGCCTCGTGCACGTGCGTTTTCGCGCATTTTCACACGGAAAAGTGGCTTTTACTTTCCCTCTCCACACGCAAGTTATATGAACAAACTGACAAAATGCATCATGGCGTAGCCTAGGCTACACATGACATTGGCAAGGCGCCGATATCAAAACAAAACATATAAATTATAGCCCTATTATACAACAGACGGCTCGGCGACCCGGGTGTTGTATCGTCATCATCATAGATCCCTCCCCGTCAGAAACTAATATCTAACATTAAATTGCAGCAGCAGTCAGCAGTTCAGTTGGCACGGCGGCCATTGTAATTAGTAAATACTATATTTATTTACCTTAAACCCCAAATGTGCTCTTGCGCTCCGGGGTGGTTAATTCCCTCATCATGGCATTTACTGTATATCCAACGTGTGTTACGTGTCCAGAATGTCATTATGTACGTGAGGGTAATAACGGTAGTCGCCTGGCTCATGGCTGCAGGTGCAGGACACTGAACACTGCTGCTGCTGCTGCTGTTGTTGTTTTTATTATTGTCCTCCTCCTCGACAACTCCACGACAATGTCCTCTTCAACGTTAGCACTCGTCCCCTGCTGAACACTGCTGCTGCTGTTGTTGTTGTTATTATTGTCCTCCTCCTCGACAACTCCACGACAATGTCCTCTTCAACGTTAGCACTCGTCCCCTGCTGAACACTGCTGCTGCCTGGTGCTCATGAAGGGTTCATGAGCTAGACTTGATTTGGGCTTGGTCCCACCAAATAAATCACTCATTCTCTTCTGAGCCATGTTGACAACAACAACACACACAGTCAGGCTGACCGGAGAAATTCAAATTCGTGCGCCCCGTGCGTAAAGGTAACCGGAAATAGCGTCAGCAGCAGAGCAGAGACGATGATAAATACAAAAACAAAACAAAAAAGTCAGTGTAGTTTAAGAATACTATTTATTTTATCCTCCAACCAGTCCACTTTTTATTTATATAAATAATAACGTGACATTTCTATTATTCATATTCTTTTTTTTTTTTTTTCCCCTCCTGTTCGAGGGGGGGCTGTGCCTGGGGGGAGGGGGTGCTTCAGCCCCCAGAGCACCCCTACTTCACTCAGCCATGTTCCTGGTTGTTATGTGATGTTTTCTCCCACCACCACCCCAGTACCACCGCTCTGCTATTAGTTCTGTTTTCTCCCACCACCACCCCAGCACCACGCCACCACCGCTCTGCTATTAGTTCTGTTTGCTCCAACCACCACCCCAGCACCACCGGTGGGCTCTGTTATTTATGCTCCCCATGGGGGGTTTTATTGTATATCTATCTCCCTGCTCTTAATGTTTTATGTTATCGTGGGGAGAAAATCCAGCAGAGCCGAACGCCAAGTCAAATATCATATGCACACTTGTATTCTCATTCTATGTCCTATGTCCCTTCACCTGTGCAATTCCCAGCCTCTGCCTCAGCCAATTGATTGCCATGGCAACCCCACACCTGACAATTGATTACTTAACCAGTACACTTTTCACAGTCAGTTTGCACTCTTCAGGCACAGGCAGACAGACAGAGGCAGACAGACATATACAGAGATCTCCATATACAGTATGGGCACAAAAGGGACACAGACAGATAGTTAAAATGGGTGCTGTGACAAGTTGACAACGGGTATTATTAGGTTCCCAAGTTGCATCGTTCTCAAGTAGGCTGGTGGCCGACGGGCACGTACAGGTCTAGTTACTACAGTAGGCCGGTGGCCGACGGGCACGTACAGGTCTAGTTTCTATAGTAGGCCGGTGGCCGACGGGCATGTACAGGTCTAGTTTCTATAGTAGGCCGGTGGCCGACGGGCACGTACAGGTCTAGTTTCTATAGTAGGCCGGTGGCCGACGGGCACGTACAGGTCTAGTTTCTATAGGCCGGTGGCCGACGGGCACGTACAGGTCTAGTTGCTACAGTAGGCCGGTAGCCGTCGGGCACGTACAGGTCTAGTTACTACAGTAGGCGGGTGGCCGACGGGCACGTACAGGTCTAGTTTCTATAGTAGGCCGGTGGCCGACGGGCACGTACAGGTCTAGTTTCTATAGTAGGCCGGTGGCCGACGGGCACGTACAGGTCTAGTTACTACAGTAGGCGGGTGGCCGACGGGCACGTACAGGTCTAGTTACTACAGTAGGCCGGTGGCCGACGGGCACGTACAGGTCTAGTTACTACAGTAGGCCGGTGGCCGACGGGCACGTACAGGTCTAGTTTCTATAGTAGGCCGGTGGCCGACGGGCACGTACAGGTCTAGTTACTACAGTAGGCGGGTGGCCGACGGGCACGTACAGGTCTAGTTTCTATAGTAGACCGGTGTCCGACGGGCACGTACAGGTCTAGTTTCTATAGTAGGCCGGTGGCCGACGGGCACGTACAGGTCTAGTTTCTATAGTAGGCCGGTGGCCGACGGGCACGTACAGGTCTAGTTTCTATAGTAGGCCGGTGGCCGACGGGCACGTACAGGTCTAGTTTCTATAGGCCGGTGGCCGACGGGCACGTACAGGTCTAGTTTCTATAGTAGGCCGGTGGCCGACGGGCACGTACAGGTCTAGTTACTACAGTAGGCCGGTAGCCGACGGGCACGTACAGGTCTAGTTACTACAGTAGGCGGGTGGCCGACGGGCACGTACAGGTCTAGTTTCTATAGTAGGCCGGTGGCCGACGGGCACGTACAGGTCTAGTTTCTATAGTAGGCCGGTGGCCGACGGGCACGTACAGGTCTAGTTACTACAGTAGGCGGGTGGCCGACGGGCACGTACAGGTCTAGTTTCTATAGTAGGCCGGTGGCCGACGGGCACGTACAGGTCTAGTTTCTATAGTAGGCCGGTGGCCGACGGGCACGTACAGGTCTAGTTTCTATAGTAGGCGGGTGGCCGACGGGCACGTACAGGTCTAGTTTCTATAGTAGGCGGGTGGCCGACGGGCACGTACAGGTCTAGTTTCTATAGTAGGCCGGTGGCCGACGGGCACGTACAGGTCTAGTTACTACAGTAGGCGGGTGGCCGACGGGCACGTACAGGTCTAGTTACTACAGTAGGCGGGTGGCCGACGGGCACGTACAGGTCTAGTTTCTATAGTAGGCCGGTGGCCGACGGGCACGTACAGGTCTAGTTACTACAGTAGGCGGGTGGCCGACGGGCACGTACAGGTCTAGTTTCTATAGTAGACCGGTGTCCGACGGGCACGTACAGGTCTAGTTTCTATAGTAGGCCGGTGGCCGACGGGCACGTACAGGTCTAGTTTCTATAGTAGGCCGGTGGCCGACGGGCACGTACAGGTCTAGTTTCTATAGGCCGGTGGCCGACGGGCACGTACAGGTCTAGTTACTACAGTAGGCCGGTAGCCGACGGGCACGTACAGGTCTAGTTACTACAGTAGGCGGGTGGCCGACGGGCACGTACAGGTCTAGTTTCTATAGTAGGCCGGTGGCCGACGGGCACGTACAGGTCTAGATTCTATAGTAGGCCGGTGGCCGACGGGCACGTACAGGTCTAGTTTCTATAGTAGGCCGGTGGCCGACGGGCACGTACAGGTCTAGTTACTACAGTAGGCGGGTGGCCGACGGGCACGTACAGGTCTAGTTACTACAGTAGGCGGGTGGCCGACGGGCACGTACAGGTCTAGTTTCTATAGTAGGCCGGTGGCCGACGGGCACGTACAGGTCTAGTTACTACAGTAGGCCGGTGGCCGACGGGCACGTACAGGTCTAGTTACTACAGTAGGCCGGTGGCCGACGGGCACGTACAGGTCTAGTTTCTATAGTAGACCGGTGTCCGACGGGCACCTACAGGTCTAGTTTCTATAGTAGGCCGGTGGCCGACGGGCACGTACAGGTCTAGTTTCTATAGTAGGCCGGTGGCCGACGGGCACGTACAGGTCTAGTTTCTACAGTAGGCCGGTGGCCGACGGGCACGTACAGGTCTAGTTTCTATAGTAGGCCGGTGGCCGACGGGCACGTACAGGTCTAGTTTCTATAGTAGGCCGGTGGCCGACGGGCACGTACAGGTCTAGTTTCTATAGTAGGCCGGTGGCCGACGGGCACGTACAGGTCTAGTTTCTATAGTAGGCCGGTGGCCGACGGGCACGTACAGGTCTAGTTTCTATAGTAGGCCGGTGGCCGACGGGCACGTACAGGTCTAGTTTCTACAGTAGGCCGGTGTCCGACGGGCACGTACAGGTCTAGTTTCTATAGTAGGCCGGTGGCCGACGGGCACTTACAGGTCTAGTTTCTATAGGCCGGTGGCCGACGGGCACGTACAGGTCTAGTTTCTAAAGTAGGCCGGTGGCCGACGGGCACGTACAGGTCTAGTTTCTATAGTAGGCCGGCGGCCGACGGGCACGTACAGGTCTAGTTTCTATAGTAGGCCGGTGGCCGACGGGCACGTACAGGTCTAGTTTCTATAGGCCGGTGGCCGACGGGCACGTACAGGTCTAGTTTCTATAGTAGGCCGGTGGCCGACGGGCACGTACAGGTTTAGTTTCTATAGTAGGCCGGTGGCCGACGGGCACTTACAGGTCTAGTTTCTATAGGCCGGTGGCCGACGGGCACGTACAGGTCTAGTTTCTATAGTAGGCCGGTGGCCGACGGGCACTTACAGGTCTAGTTTCTATAGGCCGGTGGCCGACGGGCACGTACAGGTCTAGTTTCTATAGTAGGCCGGTGGCCGACGGGCACTTACAGGTCTAGTTTCTATAGGCCGGCGGCCGACGGGCACGTACAGGTCTAGTTTCTATAGTAGGCCGGTGGCCGACGGGCACGTACAGGTCTAGTTTCTATAGTAGGCCGGTGGCCGACGGGCACGTACAGGTCTAGTTTCTATAGTAGGCCGGTGGCCGACGGGCACGTACAGGTCTAGTGTACAGTAGGCCGGTGGCCGACGGGCACGTACAGGTCTAGTGTACAGTAGGCCGGTGGCCGACGGGCACGTATAGGTCTAGTCTCTAGTAGGCCGGTGGCCGACGGGCACGTACAGGTCTAGTGGATAGTAGGCCGATGGGCACGTACAGGTCTAGTCTCTAGTAGGCCGGTGGCCGACGGGCACGTACAGGTCTAGTGGATGAGAAAGAGGGCAGTAAAAAGCCAGCGAGCGAGCAGGCGTAGAGTGCAAAAACAGAGTAGAAAAACAGGAATATATATCAGGAGAAGAGAGAGGGAAGGCGTGAAGGTAAAGGTTGTCTCTCGTCTCAATAGTGTAAATAAAAGGTCTCCGAATTGTTCAACCCTCTCGTTTCCTTTCTTTCTCTCCATTTCCTTTCATTCCTCTGTCTGTCTCTCTCTCTCTCTTTCAGCCGCACGCACGCACGCACGCACGCACGCACGCACGCACGCACGCACGCACGCACGCACGCACGCACACAAACCCACACTCAGAGGCTTACCCTCCACGCTGTCATCGATCACGATCTAAATGGTGCTATAAGGCATGTTGAGAAAGAAAACAAATGCACAATTGTTATGTAACGTGTCCGTTTGGTTCCATTTGTAAACTCTCAGAGTTAAATTAACATTGATTTTACAATATAAATTGGGTGGCAGCCGGAATGTAGACGACACCCGGGAGCAGTATGGGTTGGCGGCCCAGCCTGTGTCTTCCGTGAGGAAGAAGCCCAACAAACCCACGGTGAGGCCTTTAGGAGGGCCATTTAAGCCTCAAGCGGAGCCGGCGGCACCACCAAGGGCAAGGTGGAGTCTGCGGAACCATTGCGGCTCGAGAATCCACCATTTCTGAATAAAGTGCACACGCACACGCACACACTCATCATCATCATAATTTTTCGACCGTGGTCGAGATCATGGATTTCACAATGCCACGCCAGACTTTCTGGTCCTTCATTGCCATACCCAGTTCCTGCTTACTGATGCATGTGTCCCTATAGCGATGACATCAGGGAACGACAGCTTTCTACCTCTGGTCTGCTTTGAGGCAGGACTCCAGAGAAGAAGGGAAGATATAACCTCATTGTCAGCTCTGTAGCAGTGGCCGGCAAACTTGTGTTCTTCTGGATCGGACTATAGTGAAGAAACACGGGGAAGGTTGCCGTTGTGGGGTGTCGCTAGGCAACCATCCGCCAGGTGAGCATATCAGCCCAGACAGCCAGTGGGGAGGAGGCAGAGCGCAGCCAAGAAGAACACACCTGTTCGGCCTCGTCATTGAACAGAAGTATTACACCGTCTACCTGTTGGACGCACCTGCGACACGCTCCAGGGAAGGATAAAAGGGAAGGACTGACTGCCTCTGCGCTCATTCCCCACTGACTTCTGAGAGGGACAGTTCGGGCATGCTCGGCGGTAAGCCAGAGGCGTATCTACAATAAGGCGAGGGCAGGCGTCCGCCTGTCCAAATCCATTTCTGGCCTGGCCAAAATCCATACAATGAGGGAAAAAAAGAGGACAAAAACAAGACATGAGAGCTATTAGTGGACAGCTGATTGGCCGTCGCGGTAGAGCGCGACCCTCAATCACCCATTGGAATGTAAATGCATGCCTTTCAGCCTTTGTATACTACTCGTCTGGCAGGTATATCTCTTTGAAAACCTTTAGTGCTACGATTGTGCGCGGGGAGACGACAATGAACACATCTTGCCTGTCCAAAATGTAATTCTTGCCTGCCCAAAATGTAATTCCTGGAAACGCCACTGCGGTAAGCGATATCTCACCCATTCCCTCACCCCAGGGAACCTCACCCTCACCCCAGGGAACCTCACCCTCACCCTCACCCCAGGGAACCTCACCCTCACCCTCACCCCAGGGAACCTCACCCTCACCCCAGGGAACCTCACCCTCACCCCAGGGAACCTCACCCTCACCCCAGGGAACCTCACCCTCACCCCAGGGAACCTCACCCTCACCCCAGGCATATATCAATGTTAATGAGAGCGCCGTGTTAAAGTCCGTCTTTCTCGGCTCCGTCTTTTTGGCAAATCTAGAGCTAGCAAATTTAAGACATCCGGTTGCTTTCAGAATAAAAGTGTGGTTAATTAAATAATTATTACATTACATTATTATTACATTACAGTTATTGTGAAGACACACATTATGTTTCTGTGTCAAAATAAGTAATGAAATAACGTAAAAAATAATAAAATCTTATTTTGAAGAGATCGTCCACTGGAAGTCTTATATTTGATAGCTTAGATTTGCCAAAAAAACAGTGCCAAAGACGTCTTTCTCCTCCTTTTATAGGTAAACCCGCCGCCTCGAACGAATCTATAACGAGAGAGAGAGTTCCACTGTACCCCAGGGGAGTTCCACTGTACCCCAGGGGAATCTATAACGAGAGAGAGAGTTCCACTATACCCCAGGGGAGTCTTGACGAGAGAGAGAGTTCCACTGTACCCAGGGGAGTTCCACTGTACCCCAGGGGAGTCTATAACGAGAGAGAGAGTTCCACTGTACCCCAGGGGAGTCTTGACGAGAGAGAGAGTTCCACTGTACCCCAGGGGAGTTCCACTATACCCCAGGGGAGTCTATAACGAGAGAGAGAGTTCCACTGTACCCCAGGGGAGTCTATAACGAGAGAGAGAGTTTCACTATACCCCAGGGGAGTCTATAACGAGAGAGAGAGTTTCACTATACCCCAGGGGAGTCGAGAGAGAGAGTTCCACTGTACCCCAGGGGAGTCTATAACGAGAGAGAGAGTTCCACTGTACCCCAGGGGAGAGAGAGAGTTCCACTGTACCCCAGGGGAGTCGAGAGAGAGAGTTCCACTGTACCCCAGGGGAGTCTATAACGAGAGAGAGAGTTCCACTGTACCCCAGGGGAGTCGAGAGAGAGAGTTCCACTGTACCCCAGGGGAGTCGAGAGAGAGAGTTCCACTGTACCCCAGGGGAGAGAGAGAGTTCCACTGTACCCCAGGGGAGTCGAGAGAGAGAGTTCCACTGTACCCCAGGGGAGAGAGAGAGTTCCACTGTACCCCAGGGGAGTCGAGAGAGAGAGTTCAACTGTACCCCAGGGGAGAGAGAGAGAGAGTTCCACTGTACCCCAGGGGAGAGAGAGAGAGAGTTCCACTGTACCCCAGGAGAGAGAGAGTTCCACTGTACCCCAGGGGAGAGAGAGAGAGAGTTCAACTGTACCCCAGGGGAGAGAGAGAGTTCCACTGTACCCCAGGGGAGAGAGAGAGAGAGTCCCACTGTACCCCAGGAGAGAGAGAGAGAGAGAGAGTTCCACTGTACCCCAGGGGAGAGAGAGAGAGAGTTCCACTGTACCCCAGGGGAGAGAGAGAGTTCCACTGTACCCCAGGGGAGAGAGAGAGTTCCACTATACCCCAGGGGAGTTCCACTGTACCCCAGGGGAGTCTTGACGGGGAACGAAGTATATGTGTCAGCTCTGGGGATTCAGAGTGTGATTATAATTCAGCTCACTTAGCGCAGTTAGGGAAAAGGACCCTAACTACCACGTCTATTCCTGCCTGTTTGACAGACGCTGCAGGAGAGAGAACGATTTCAGTTATCACAAAGACATTTTGAGTTTGCATTTAGTGCCGTCTGTAACAATAAACGGCCGTGGTGGCCAACTCTGATCCTGCCTTGTGTGTTGGTGTCCCCTCAGTGCTCACCCCGTATATTAGATTAGTCGATGGGTGGCTCTTTCAAGACAGATTTTGCGCTCTCATTAGAAGGCAGGTGTAAGTCAAGTGCCACGGTTTCTCTAATTTCTTTGAAAGGGGTCCATATCTCGGAGCCATAGAGTAGATTCGGCTCAACGGTCGTCGTAGTCATCAACCTGTTTCAGAGGAGTGTTGGAAATATAGAGGCCTGCTCAAGAGACTGAAGGAGAGCCTAAGCGTATTCCAATGATTGACACACACACACACACACACACACACACACACACACACACACACACACACACACACACACACACACACACACACACACACACACACACACACACACACACACACACACACACACACACACACACACACACACACACACACACACACACACACACACACACGTTTCTCCTGTATATGTTATCGTGAGGCCTTGCTCTGTCTCTCTCGCTGTGGTCAACAGTGTGTTGTCGTCAACATGGTCGACATGGGCAGTCAACCTTCCTTGTTCAATTTGGTTCATGAATATCCCCCCAAAACAGAAATACTGTCCTGATGTCAGAATAAAATAGTAAACTGGAACAGGCCCAGTTGTTGTAACCTACTGGGGCGTATCATTGAATCATTGAATCATTCAATTATTCAAAAAGTCTGACAAAATGATGTTATTTTGATGTACTGTGTCTTCCCTATTGTTTATACTGCCCCTGTATCATTAGTTGTGTTAGCCAACACAACATGTCAGCCAATCCAACCACAACCATGGCTTCTTCATGAAGAAATACACTCCTCAATGTCAAATAGTTTCTTTAATGACAAAGATGAAGAAGCCCTGCAGTACAAACAAACAATCATAGAAAAACATTAACTAAAATAAGCAGGCTAATTCTCACATGAAAATGTATACAAGCAAACATTTACCCACATAAGAGTGTAAACAAAATAAAGAGGCAAAAACTATACCATAGTTCCATATATAAGTATAACATAAACAAACTTACAGTTAGTAGGTGAAGAACTTCCAACCAACACAACATGCTTCTCTCAATGAGAACATGAAACTGACAACAAACAAAATGGCTCTCTTCTTCACTCTACAGAACAGGTAAGCTAAAGAGATACTGCCCCCAGTGGTTGGCAGAGAACCCTTCAGTCTCACTGCGCAAAAAGCATGGAATACGGATGTGCATATTACAGGAAACTCCCGTTAAACGTTCCAACAGTTTCTAACGGTTCGTCGTATGGCGTTCGTCGCAAGGCGTTGCGTCTTACGGGTGCGCATGGACAGTCACCCCCCAGCAGGAACCTGAGGAGGAGAGAGAGTTTTGTTTTAATCGTTTGTTCCACTTTGGCGAAGTGAATGTAGTATTCCTATAGTGCCGATGAGCTCCTTTGAGGGGAGCAGGAAAGGAGCTACTACTATGGAGGTGGAGGGGGTGCGAGAAGCCTGTAGGAAGGCGGCTAGTGTGCGACGCAGCGAGGCGGGCGAAACGTGGAGGATTCTGGGTGGTACTGGGCAGGTATAAATAGGGACAGGTTGCGGAGAGTGGCGTGAAGGGCAGGGTCAATGTGTGTTTCTCCGCCTCCTGAACATCTGTTGTTCCAACTCCATATAGTATTAGAATGTAGGGATCTCACTTTGTGCCGTGTCTATGTAGGCGAATCCACAGCAGTGTTGCTGCGACCATGGCTGAGGGAAGTAGGGGTGCTGGGGGGGCTGTAGCACCCCCTCCCCCCAGGCACAGCCCCCCCTCGAACAGGAGGGGAAGAAAACAAAAAGATAAATAAATATGCTGTATCACAGTATTGGCACCTTAACCTGGTTAATTGCCTGTGTCAGTTCGTTCATATAACTTGCGTGTGGAGAGGGAAAGTAAAGGCCACGTTTGCGCGTGAAAATGCGCAAAAATGTGCGCGCATGATGCGCGTGCACGCGCATTTTTGCGGCGTGCGCTATGTGCGCGCACCCCCTACTAGACGCTCAGCCCCTGCGAGTGAAAAGTACTTCCCGCGGGCCTGGCTGCGACACGTTGTGTGCTTGTAGATCTGCTATTTTCAGCATGCAACCAAGTGTAAAATGACTTTTGGATCTCTTGTCCACTATAGTCCCTTCCTAACATTTTAGTCTAGTTTTTATTTGTTGACGAAATTGTCAGTACATTTAGTCTTGCTTTTAGTTATTAGTTTTTATTTAGTTTCCATTTAGTTTTCGTCAGTGGAAAAAGGTTGTTGACGAACATTTTTCGTCTTTGTTTTAGTCGACGAAAACAACACATTTCTGAGGTGTAACCAATAAAGGGTCTGATTCATATGTATAATTCATTGTTATTATGCTGAATAATTTTGGATTGCAGACAGTGTTATCACACAAAGGAAACAATACAATTATTTAAAAAAATATATACAGTATCTATATATTAAAAGGTGCATGCAATGAAACACTGCAGCCAAAACATTGTGGTTCGCACAACCAGTAAGGCTACTGTATACTGTATGTCAGGCTGAGGAAGTTTCAAAGTCCAGCTGCAAGTCTTAGAAAATAAGTTGTAAGTAGATCCAAAACATAGACAGCTGGATAGATTCTGGATGAAGCTGTATGCTTAACCTTTCTTCTCACACGTGCAACAGCAGCCAGCACATAGACGCGACAAGCACAGCAATATGAAAGCGCAACCAAAACATGCACGTGTGCACGCAGGCACGCACGCAGGCAGGCAGGCACGCACGCACGCACGCACGTGCGCACACACATCAGTGATGAGTAATTTACAGTAAATTGTGAACGACATTGACAGCAGCTGTTAACTTGTGAACCGTGCTGAAAACGTGATAAGAATCTCGTCGAGGGAACAAGCTGTGGTTTTCAGCTCTGGTCCTGAGAACCCGGAATATTGAGAGCTTCTGGACCGAAACCAGTGTTGCCATGTCAGGCTATTATAAGCGACTAATTGTCTCCACTAGGCCGAAGGTAGCCTGGAACTCACCTATGCTTTCTATGGCATAGGCAGCTCCCGGCAGGATCCGCCGGCAGAAACTGTGCGCAGCTGCTGGACATGAGACTAATTAATTAGAGCGACAGAGAGAGAGAGGTGTGTGTGTGTGTGTGCGGGTGTGCGTGTGTGCGTCAATTTAACAAAGGTGCAGACGATCAGAAATCAGCAGAGAGTGATCGACGTTTGCGCTACTCTATGCCGAATTGAAAAGTGGACTCGGACCCAGACTTTTTTTTTCTCCCTGGAAATAAAAACGTCTGGGTTTCCGAGGCTAGGCCGAAGGCAATGGGAGAGAGTATGTCCGTCCGTCCGCCCATGTGTCCGTCCGCCCATGTGTCCGTCCGTCTGTTACCAGCTATAATCTCCGGCACCGTTAACCCGGTCGATGCCAAATGTTGCACAAACACTCCCTGGATGCCAACGATGAACCTCTGCCCCAACATTGGCTTTCAAAGTCTGCAGGATTGGCCCTTTTGAAACAAAAAGCCTCAAATCATGCGTGCAATTTACGTGAAATCTTTCACAGACTTTCCTACTAGCTGAGGAATATATCCCACCCTTTTCACATTGGCCTGTTATAGCGCCACCAACAGGTGGATTTTTGCTAAACACATTTTTTGAACAAAATGCCTCAAATCATCCAATTGCCATCAATGGTGTAAGAACAAATGGCACCCTTTTCACATTGGCCTATTATAGCGCCACCAGGAGGCCACAACCTGACCTGGCCTGGTGGAGACCTGTGCCCCGAGGGGCACTTTTTCTAGTTTCGCCTTGTTTTCCTGTTAAGTCTCTTGAAAAATATTGGAAGTCACGTTGTGAGCTTGTAGATCTGCTATTTTCCACACAAAAAAACAAAAAACGATTGTGAAATAATTGTTTTAATGTTGCATGGCATGTTTTTGAAACACTTGCATGGGTCACTGGCACAAACTACAGTATTATTTTTATTACAAATGCATGTTAACTTGGGGGGTTTCTTGAGATGACAAGGTTTGAGAACCACTGCTTGAAAACAACATTACGACAATACAGTCTGACTGACCTGACCTGCCCTATAGAGCGTCGCAGTCCCGCCCCTTACCATGGACCAGGAAATGATTCTCCGTTCATTTTCCTCATAGACATTTCAGAAAGTATTTATTTAAAGACGTTTACGCCGCGGACAAAGCCAACTCGAGTCGTGACAAATCATGACAACAAACACAATTTTTGGGGCCGAAGAAATAATTAGAAAGAAGAAAAAAACGGCAGGTTACAACACTTTTTTTGTTGTTTTTCTTCTTTGTAATTATTTGTTTGGTCCAAAATATTGTTTGTGTTGTCATGAGTTGTCACGACTCGAGTTGGCTTTGTCCGTGGCGTAACCGTCTTTAAATAAATACTTTATGAAATGTCTATGGGAAAAATGCATTGGGTTTCATTTCCTGGTCCATGGTAGGGGGCGGGACTGCGACGCTCTATAGAAGTCACTTATGTTGGGCTTATTCTCATGGACCTGGTTGCTTGTTTCTCTCGCAAAGTCTGGCAACACTGGCAGTAATGCCACCTAGAACCAGAAATGAGAACCACTGGTTGAAACAGCTGTTGTGTTGTGTTGTGTAACCGGCCCCAAACCGACCGCAGCTATACTAATGGGTGAAACATCAACTGCAACGGAACAGGCTGCAATATTAGACATTTTTCAGGGAGAACTCTCGGGGCCTCTGGCCGTCGGGGCTCTACGCAGTTGCGTAGTTTGCGTAGCGCTATAATAACCGCCCCTGGTTGTGTTGTGTTGCGAGAAGACGCGTGCTCCACATTACAGTAAGTTGGGTGTTTGGGGGGACATAAAGAAGCTGTGATCAGTATCTGGGAATGTTCTCACCCATATCCGCCTTAACCCATTCTGGACTGAGGTCGATAAAAAAAAAGGCTTCTAAATCCTAACATTTTTCTGAAAAACCCATGTTTCTACGTCAGTGGTCCTCAACCTTTTTCATGTCAAGGACCCCCACAATTATCTCTATTGGGCCACTGACCCCCATCTCAAAATATGTAGTTTCAGGGACCCCCCAGAAGCCAATATTTTTGTTAAAAATGTTCGCTCTGAAATATATATTCAAAGATTTGCGCCACATTTTCACGACTTTTCAAAAATAGCAGACCTACAAGCTCGTAGCGCGCCACTCGTTGGCGCGCTATGAGCTTGTAGATCTGCTATTTTTCAATAGCTAAAGCATAACATAATGCTAACACCAAAAGGGGTTCCCGCCCAAAATGGTTTAAGAGTCCCTACGCTCGCTACACCCACACACATTATTTCATTCTTATTCCCCTCTATCACAAATGCACGTACATAAGTAGCCACGCACTTTTACTACTTCTAGAGCATTTCATGTTTTATGACCCTATAATAATAATAATAATAAACTTAATTTATAGAGCACCTTTCATGACAGGAGTGCAGCGCAAAGTGCTTTACAGAAGAAACAAAAAAGTTAAGCATATAAAACAACATAAAAATCAAGGCACGGTCGAAGTACATAAAGTGCTAAAGAACATCAAACAACATTAGAAACAGAGCAAGGTCAATGAAAAGCAATAAAAAGGCATTAAAATAGGCAGAACAGTGGGAATAACAGACTTATTAACAATTTGAATGCTGGCCATTTTGAGCAGAGCTATTCCGCCTGTGCTAAAGGTGATGCATTGAACGAAGGACCTTGTCTGAGGCCCACAGTAAATGTTCTCTTATAGCGAGAATCACACAGCATACCTCAAAAGAAAGCGTAACTTGTCCACTCTAATTTAAAAAAATAAATGTGATTTTACCATCTTCCATTCTGGAGATATGCACCTTTATGTAACACCTGCTTTTGTAGTAGCCTACTCTTCTTGAACAGAAAGGCTAATTAGAAGCGGTTTTGTCAGACGCTGTCTGACATAAAAACCCGGAAAGCCGTGCTCGCGCTGAGTTCCCTCCGATGTTTTTAGGCGGTTAGTATTACTGCCAAACAACACAACACATTTGCCATGTTCTATCTGACCGGCGTTGATCATCATGATAAAGAAATAACCGCTCGCACAGGCGATACAATCCATGCGTGAAGAAATTAAGAAAAAAGAAAAAAGGAGAGAAATCTGACGGAGACGCTGAAGTCACACTCGGATCAGATTACACACACAACCCCTCCCTCCATTGAAAGTCACATGAGAGAGCCCTCCCCTCCCTGAAACAAAGATATTATAAGATAAACAAGAAGACTGCAGCCAGCTTGGTTATGAAGCCATTATTTTTGCCCCGAGATGCATGGGAGTCTCCAGCCTTTACGTGAGTGACAATACGGGGGCTGGGCTGCCTCGTGCTGTTTTCAGGAAGGGAGGGGGTGAGGCATTTTTTTCTTTTTTTTTGCGATCACGTGATCGGAGTGTTGTGCTATCATCCGATGCTATATAAAGTGCCCGGTTGTGTAGAAAGACGATTGAAAGTAATCAATAAAAACATACGGTAAACGTAGAAATCCCTTTCCCGCACGTGACGTTTGAGATTTGAACCACGTAGAAATCCTTCTCCCGCACGCAACTTGTTAACCCCCGGGGGTACTGCGCCCTGGGTGCGTTTTTAATTCACTAATAAATTCATTATTAATCATTAATGTGTAAAATCAAAAAAGGGCTTCGTTAAGACCATATTATTATGGTCAATGCCTGTGTGAAAAGGGGGAGTGATTGGTGCAGGTGGTGAGGAGATACGGCACACATTCATTCATTCAGACAGACAGACATTGACTGAATTATAGTATGATGATGATGATGATGATGATAACTTTATGAACTATACATATATACAAATACATTGGACATAATGTCAGATGGACCAGGAGATCTGGATGAATTTGTTATGTTCTAATAACATGGACACTGTGTTATATGGAGATTTGCAGATAATGGTTATGGAGGCCCGGGGCGGAGATCTCCGTCAAGTTCAAGGTCATGGTCAGATTGACAAATAGGACGGAGATTAATGATATCAAAACCGATCGCTTCGCTTCACAGCCTAGGAGCGCTTGTTGCCCAATCCGATCACGTGTCAAACAGTTTAGCGGACGAAAACGAAAATCTTAAAACGATCATAACTCCCGATCTAAATCATCCCGTCTAATTCTGAAAAAGATCCTGTGTTAGACGGCGCTCCGCGGTCCAGTCGCTAGTCGCGATAGATTTATTCTTACCTCCGGTTGTTGTCGATCGACTCTAGAGTGGTGTGGCTATTGTTAGCTGCTACACAGACATGCACAACAACTTCCGGTGCGCCGGTAAAAGTGGTCCGGGCGCTATAAATGATGGGCACATTTTATTAATGGATGAAATAGGTCCGGGCAAGCAAGGTGTTAAATTAAGAAGATGCCTTTAAGAGACTGGTTATTATTATGGGACGCTTACGTAATAATACACAGAGCACGCAAAAATAACAAAGAAGTTCTGTTCTGTACTGAGACAAGAAAGAGACTATAAGTAAAGCAGTGATGGTTCTGACGTTCAATCGTGTGTGTGCGTGTCAGTGTGTGTGTGTGTGTGTGTGTGTGTGTGTGCGTGTCAGTGTGTGTGCGTGTGCGTGTCAGTGTGTGTGCGTGTCAGACAGTCTTTACACACAACAGAATTCACATGTTGGAGCCGATCGAGGGATGGAGCAGGGAAAACAACCTGTGTCCCCTCCCTTTCTCTAGCCCCCCCCCCTCTCTCTAGCTCCCTCTCCCTCTCTCTCTCTCTCTCTCTCTAGCTCCCTCTCCACCCCCCCCCCCCCCCCCCTCTCTCTTTCTCTCTCTGACCATCACAGCCTGACAATCCAACAGAAAACAGATATTTACCCCCATCAACCAACCCATATATTATGCTGTATAATGTATGCGCTCATTGCGCTGATCCATATCACACAGCCGTATACTGGGTCAGCATATTGACTTTGGCCTCAGGCAACATTCCATTACCCCTTCCTCTCTCTCTCTCTCTCTCTCTCTCTCTCTCTCTGTACTGTCACAAGTTCACAACCACATCGGAGAGTAGATATATATATATATAACAGCCCTATGGCTACTGAATGTTGACCACTTTGCATGACCTTTCATCGGACAAGCTGCTGGGGATATAACAAACAAGGTGCTATATGGAGTCTCTGGCGGCGTCCGGCAACATCAAGACTACGTCTGATCTGGCGTGGCTTTCTTCCTAAGGGCACTTCATTGACCCCCGCCCCACAATGTGTTCAGCAGAATGCTATTCCTATACTATAGGGTCAAAGATCCACTGAGACATGAGGAGAGAGAGAGAGAGAGAGAGAGAGAGAGAGAGAGAGAGAGAGAGAGAAGGATCATTCCTTCGTTACTCAACCTTCCTTTCTCGTAGGCTTACACACGTGACTAAAAGAGGATGCATGGCCGATGACCTCCGCTGACTCACTCACACCCCCTTTCTGAAACCAGCTCCTCGCCACTCGCTCTACACACTTGCCCTCGATTTGCGCGTTCACGCGAGGCTGCGCCAAGTCAAGGGACTGGTTTCAGAAAGGGCCACAGCCTGCTTTATAGAGCGTTGCAGTCCCGCCCCCTTTCATGACGACGCCAGGCCCAGGAAATAATCGTACAAAGCCAACTCGACTTGTGACAAATCATGACAACAACCAAACAAATAATTACAAAGAAGAAAAACAACAAAGAAAAGTGTTTTTTTTCTTCTTTCTAATTATTTGTTCGGCCCCAAAAAATGTGTTTGTTGTCATGATTTGTCACAACTCGAGTTGGCTTTGTACGACGCTTAAAAGGTCTTTAAATAAATCCGTTTTGAAATGTCTATGATTATGATTTTTTGTTACTTTTGTAAACACACAATAATAACAGATAGCTATCAGTGTTTTGTTTTTAAATAAAGCTTATTTTTTAATTTAAACACAATTGTAACTAATTATTCCAGTTTGAGGGAGGGAAGGACGAGAGGAGAGGAGAGGAGAGGAGAGGAGAGGAGAGGAGAGGAGAGGAGAGGAGAGGAGAGGAGAGGAGAGGATGCTCATGGCAGATACCTCCTGCCAAGTCATGCGTGTTATTTCACTGACCCCCCTGGGCATTTAGCAATGTTCCACAAATAGAATGTTGTTTTCTCTAGAAAGACGAGGAAAAACAAGCGAGGTGATGATGTTATTTCTTCACGTTATTTATTTCACTCAGTGGTTCTCAAAGTGGGGTCCGAGGACCGCCGGGCATCCTTGAGGGTGTTCCAGGGGGACACCCCAAAAGAATATGTTGATTTAGCATTCATATCTAGCCTGACATTTTCATTTAGTTTCAGTCCATTATTCAGTCTATCTCAAGTTGCAGCTGTTTTCTGAGATGGAGGCGATTGGTTCATACTGGATCATCCCCCCATTTCTATTGGTTCATACTGGATCATTTCCGAACATATAACAAAGTAAAAAAAAAAAAGAAAAATAATTATATTTGCAGCCAGTGAGGCTTGTTTTTTGTTGTTGTTGTTGTTTTTGTTTTGGGAATATTATTTTATTTGTTCTATATTGAACTTATTTTAATTCTTTGACTTTTGTCTAATTTTTTATCATGTTCGGAATAAAGTTTTTCATTCATTCATTCATCATCCCCCCATTTCTATATCCTACAAATGAAGAAGGCCTGTATAGACCAATTATTTGTTTACAAACATTGGGACTGGGCACACGGGTGACTGTTTCATGTAATCAATTCCCAACAGATCTCCAAACCTGTTGTTCTGGGTAGCGCTGGTTTCAGTCCATTCAACCTCCTCTTGTGAGTTGGCTAGTGAGATGCACCCTAGGAGACATTTATACTTCAAAGCCCAACAGTATTGCGCACAGAGAACAGCTGATATACAAGCTCACATCGCATCGCAGATGCGACTGTTGTGAGCGTAGAGGTCTGCGTGCGCGACACCATCGCGGGACGAAGCATAAATTATACTTGATGGGCTGCAGGTGCGCTTGCAGCCGTGCACAAATAGGCTCTGCTGCCGTGTTCATGAGCGCACCTCCCGTTCTTATGACAGCGACTGGAGGTGTGGTTTTGAATTGAATTGAATTGAATTGCTATTATTGTTCAAACACAACAGAAACCAAGGATTATATATTTCAAGGGCGAGAGATCACAATAAAAATCCTAATCATTCTTCCTCCACACTGGGAGAAACACCGCATCTGAAAGTTTGATGGGGCATTTTTTACACGTGAGTGCAGTTCGAACTTTTCCATTGCATCTTATGAGAGGTGGTGTTCTTCTGCTGCCTTTATGCGCGCATGCTGTTTGTAGGAGCCATTATGATGGTGCTATATTATTGGTTAGGTTGGCATATTATTTTTGAACACTTGGTGGCGGGCTTTAGATTTGACAGTACTGGGTGTGTATTTAGAGGGTCACTCAAGTGCACTAATCAGATCAGATAGGACACAGGACACAGGGAATGGTGGGAGCACACCGTTTCTTACCAGCAGCAACAAACTTCAACAATAACATCACTGGTATGTTCATGTTCATGATTTCAACTGCTCACTTCTGCTCAATAAATACACCACAACTGGACCTAAGACTGGACATCCATCTGTTATGTTTCTGTTAGTACTCTGCGTAGGATCACTCCCATCACCTGTGAAGTAACGTGCAAATATACATTGGAAGGGAAGGATTGCCGTTACACTGTTTCTTATCAGTGTGACGTCGTCTGATAAGGCGTCTATAGGGTGGGTACCCTCACAAAAAACATGCAACTCATGAGGTCAGTCCGCTGCCCCCCCCCCCCCCCCTCCCGTATATTAATGTGCTGTATATTAATGTGCTGTATATTAATGTGCGGTTACTCTGAGCCTCTGTGATTATGTGTCACTCTTGGTCACTCTGTAGTACAGGAAATCTATGGAAAATACAGGGTCAACCTCAATCTAATTATAAAAAAAACAAACTCAGCTGATTTCGCATCTTCAATATATCCTGAATAACAGAAAATAAAGTTGCCTGGAATTGTCAGAGGGGAAAGTGTTGAAAATGGCCTGTACAGTATGGCCACATATTTTCTAAATTTCCTTATGCTTTCAGTAGCATGTGACGTGTCAAACTAGGGGGTTTTCATGATGCTGAAGCCATTCCAAGCATTAGTTTTGCACTTGGGCTGCAGGTGCGCGTGCAGCCGTGCACAAATAGGCTCTGCTGCTAGATTTTGCCATAGCAACTTGCTCATCACATTTGAGCAAGTTGCTATGGCAAAATCTATAGCCCAATGAGTGTTTTTGTGCAAAACTAATCAGAATCAAATCAGCATGAGTTTGTTTTTTTGCAATTAGAAAAAATTAATTAGATTATTACTGGACTACTGTCCCTTTCTGCAGAAGTGCCACACACACACACACACACACACACACACACACACACACACACACACACACACACACACACACACACACACACACACACACACACACACCGCCTGTGCCTCCTCCTCCATTGAAGAAGAGATTCATCCAAAGCAAACTGTTTTAGTGTTGCTACTGCATCACAGTATTAAAAGTTGTCTGATTATTTTAAGTCTATACATTTGTAGTTGTGTGTCTAAAACTCTCATAATAATAATAATAAATTTGATTTATAACGCACTTTACATTTGAAGCAAATCTCAAAGTGCTACAACAAGAGAAGAAGAATAAGATAATAAAATAATGCATGAGTAAATAAAAGGACTAAAATTAGCACAATTCATGCATTTCATGGTATACTGCTAAAAGGTTTAAAAGTACACCGGGCATCTAATGGTCCAACTGGCCAAATGCCTTGTTAAAAATAAATGTCTTAAGTCCCCTTTTTAAAAGCGTCCTCATACACTACTATAGGGCCAGGCTATCAGCTGTTCTGTTGCAATCAGAACTGCAGCATCACTCCCGATCTTCCGCCGTAGTCTGAAAACCCACCTTTTCAGACTCCATCATGGCCCATAGCACTTACCCTACCCCCCTTAGACAGCACTTCTTAGACTTATATAGCATTTGAAACAGACTTATAGCATGTCATGTAGACAGCACAATAAGTGCATTGTATGTAGTCATAGCACTTCATAGTATATATGTACAGCATAGTATAGCATATATGTGTAGTTTATATGTATAGTGTCATTATATAGATATGTTCTAGTTATAGTTTATATGTATAGTGTCATTATATAGATATGTTCTAGTCACGTTCTTAGCTTACGCATGTTTCGCGATAAATGCATTTTTACATATGTGATGTATTCCCATGCTTTTTGTTCTTGCTTATTGTAAGTCGCTCTGGATTAAGAGCGAAATGCAGTAGCACCGGGAAAAAAATAAATAATCACCATTACACCGCTGATTGTACCACTGATGTCCATCTTTAGCTTCACAGAAACATGTGAGAACTTCACATTTGTACTCCATCACTGTTGTAATGTTGAGCAGCTGAACTGAAGTCCTATTCAAAGAAATGCAAGCCTTAATTTTGCCTTCTACGTCGTTTGCTTTCCCTCTCCCTTGCTCTTTTCAGCACCGTCAGTGAAACAACGACACAAGAAAAGCAAATCTTTCTCTTTGCCTGCAGTGACATTTCTGTCCTGCTCGGTGCCGAGTGCCGGAAAGGCAAAGTCTCGCTGAAACAGAGACATTTATCTGGAGAAGACACGTTTTAATAATCTGTAGTTGTGAGGCATACAGTTGGGTGCCACCGATATTGTCCCTTATCATTTGACCCATTTAGGCCTGACCTCAAAACTCCTTCTAAATCCTGAAAAAATCCTTCTAAACTTTCACGATTTTTCAAAAATAGCAGACCTACAAGCTCGTAGCGCGCCACTCGGTGGCGCGCTATGAGCTTGTAGATCTGCTATTTTTCAATAGCTAAATTATAACATAATGTTTAAAACACCAAAAGGGGTTCCCTTTCCCTGTCCTTTTGCGCAGATCACGCAAACCTCAGCAAAAAGAAAAGGACAATATCGATGGCCTCCAACTGTAGGCCTGTCCCCTCCTCTTTGTCAGTTGTTTAAAATTAGCCTCTAATTCGTGCTCTTGGGGCTTGTCTAAATCGGGAGTGTGAAGATGCGAATGGCAGACCAAAGTGATATGACATTACCGCCTCTGTGGGTCACATAACTGTCATATCTGTTGGCCCCCTCCTTTGTCCCTCCTACACCAAATATATTCAGCGAAAACAGTCGAAAACGACGTGTTGAGCCTGTATATGGGCCAATTTAATAGAACATTTGCCGAACGTATACGCCTATTATCACAAGCCCAGAATAGTGACGCTGCGTTTAACGAGTCTAATTACATTTCCACATCTTTCCACGTCTTTGCCAATGAATCTGACATGTGTCATGAATCTTTAGTCTCTGGAAACACAAACATACATAACCCCATGGGCTGCCGCGTCCAACAATGCCGATAGAAATGGTGATGGTGACGATGCACCGCCGCACCGACGTACTTTAGAGCAGGGGTTCTCAACCCATGGGTCGCGACCCCTCGGGGGGTCGCCAAATTATTTTAGGGGGTCCCCAAATTATTTAAAAAAATAAAAAAATAATAATATTTGTTTAAATTTATTTTCACGATTTTTCAAAAATAGCAGACCTACAAGCTCGTAGCGCGCCACTCGGTGGCGCGCTATGAGCTTGTAGATCTGCTATTTTTCAATAGCTAAATTATAACAATGCTTAAAACACCAAAAGGGGTTCCCGCCCAAAATGGTTTAAGGTTATTGTAGCAGTCAATTTATATTGGGGGTCGGGAGGGGGCGGGGCGGGGGTCCCGAGACATTGCCAAAGCATTTCCGGGGGTCCCCGGCCAAAAACGTTGAGAACCCCTGCTTTAGAGGAGATGTTGCACCCGCTTCGAATGTTATCAACCCATAATAATCACCAGTAGGTTTAGCACTCGAATGCAATGGAGCCAGCAGGCTCACGCAGAAGTGAAATTACTGCCACCGAAGCAAAAACAACATGAAAGTGACTTACGTGGCCGGGTTAAGACTGTTTTTTGTTGTGTATTTCTTTGTTACTGGCAGAGCTGTGTCACTTATTTTGCCTCTTGTCTTGGCCAGTTCACACTTGTAAAAGAGACTTCAGTCTCAATGTGTTTTTTACTGGTTAAATAAAGGTTAAATAAAGAAATGGTCTCGTCCTCCTTACTGCTATCTCCTCTGTTACACACAGACAGTACTAGTGGCTCTCACACAGTGGCGTGCACAGACATTTAGAGGGGCAGGCGCTCAAGTGAAAAAAAAGGGCACCTTGTGCAGCGCGTGGAACCGGCCGGTTGCCTTAATAGTGTGAGATTTATAGATTGTTGGGCATAAATAATATATTAGAAGCTTTTTATCAATAATTGATCAATGTCACCATGGTCCACATACTGTACAGTGTAAAAAAAAACGTTTTTCTTTTTCCTTTTTCAAAAGGGCACATTGCTGTCCAGAGGGCAAAGGGCAGGTGCTCTAGCACCACCTAGTGTCTATCTGTGCACGCCACTGCTCTCACATGTTTGACTTGCAAGGAGCCCTGTATAACTCTGATAGGCAGCGTTCAAATGGAAATACAGAGTACAGCATGTTAACATGAGTCCTACTCACACACCGGTGCAGACGGCAGAGTTTAAAGGTCTCTAATGGGACAGTATGTTCTGTATGTCTAGCAGCTCATTACTGCTGCTTTCCACCCAACTGAGTATCTGTCTAGTTCACACACATCACACTATACGGCCATTACTGGACACCCGCTGGCACTGTCTCTCTCTCTCTGTGTGTGTGTGTGTGTGTGTGTGTGTGTGTGTGTGCGTGGCACTGTCTCTCTCTGTGTATGTGTGCGTGCGGCGAGCGTGCGTGCGTGCATGCGTGCGTGCCCTATAGAGCGTCGCAGTCCCGCCTCCTACCCTGGACCAGGAAATGAAACCCAATGCATTTTCCTCATAGACATTTCTTAAAGTATTTATTTAAAGACGGTTACGCCGCGGACAAAGCCAACTCGAGTCGTGACAACTCATGACAACACAAACAATATTTTGGACCAAACAAATAATTAGAAAGAAGAAAAAAACGGCAGGTTACAACACTTTTTTTGTTGTTTTTCTTATTTGTAATTATTTGTTTGGTCCAAAATATTGTTTGTGTTGTCATGAGTTGTCACGACTCGAGTTGGCTTTGTCTGCGGCGTAACCGTCTTTAAATAAATACTTTTTGAAATGTCTATGGGAAAAATGCATTGGGATTCATTTCCTGGGCCCTGGTAGGGGGCGGGACTGCGACGCTCTATAGACCCTATAGATAAAGTACTGAGTGATATGCCATGAAAACACATGCCATGATTTTGTAAATGTAACCTTATTGCATCTACAGTATAATATTTGGGTCCTTGTATGTTGTAGCCTATAGTTTCCCTGACACAAAAGGGGGAACTAAAAACCACAAAAACTAAATAAACATATATCGGTATCAGTATCGGCTATTGGCCAAATTGATATTTTAAAGGTTTCATGACATTCATTTTCATGTATTATTATTTTTCGTTTTTCTTTTACGTTTCATGACCTCAATTGCACCCAAAAAACATGAACTTTGAACATTCAGTGGATTTTCTGTGGTCTGAAGTTTCTCTGGGGCTTGGAAGCCTTTTTGAGCTGCAATGAAAACAGGCGAAACAGTGACATCTGCTGGCATATCCCATTGACATTATAATTATGGGATTTGCTGGCTCTTACGTCACAAACAGCAGTAAAATCAGAGCACTTGTTTGAGCCAGAAAACCCCAGACCACAGAAAATCTACTGAATGTTAAAAGTTCAGGTTTTATGGGTGCAATTGAGCTCAGAAAACATACAAAAATTAAGAAAGAATACAAAAACTTTTTTTTATGTCACAATCCCTTTTAACATCGCTATCGGACAAGAATTTTCATATCGTTGCATCCTAGTCATGATTGAACTTATTGCAGGTTAGCAAAACACATAAATGAAGAGGATAACTTCACCAGCTTTCTCTCATTATTTATAACATCACAAGATGTGAGTTTAATAGGCAGGCACACAAACTAGCGTGTACAGTACTTGACTTTGCTGTGAGCATGCCGGTGTAAAGATGAGTTCATGATGGTGATTATCTTACTGCTGATAAGAGTGAACAAACTGTAATGAGGCCTGCGTTTCTTTCATGTTGTGGCTGCAGTGTGT
>NC_136800.1:42327662-42435162 GCF_951216825.1 Electrona antarctica | reverse complement strand
CTAAGTACTGTACTTAAGTATACAATTTTGAGGTATTTGTATACTTTACTTGAGTACGTCAAATTTTCACTACTTTTACTTCTACTCCACTACATTTGAATCCACTACGATTATTTGACAACTTTAGTTGTAATTACTTTGTAGAGTTCGATTATTAATATACATTAACCAGTTAGGCCCTATAGGCTACATTTCCATTTGAAAATAGCCGATCTACAAGCTCGCAATGTTTTATGCTCTTTAAAAAAAAAAGGGGGGAATTAATGTCATGAAAAGCTAAATTAAGTTTGCAATAAAACAATGTGTAAAGATATGACGCATTGTATTGAGGTTAACTACCTTTTATTTACTTCGATAAGGATTGGCATGTTTGACTTGCTTAGACGAGGAGGTGCCATGCACAAGAATGTGTATTAGTCATCGAAAAAAAGTATAAATTTACTTTTGATGACTTCATCTACCCTTCATGGTGAGTGAGGTGAAATCAGAATCACAATTTCCACCTGCAACTCGCTCAGTTCACTGGAAAGTGAAATGAAATGTCCTCAACTGCTCTGACCTCTCAGATGTTATCGGTACATAAATACGCTGCAGAAGGAAACATAAAGAAGAAAAATCACAGTCGTGTGAAAGCGAGGGGCGCTCTTATCATCCTACAGACATCATCATACGTCATCACACTTTTCTGTCTGCACTATTGTTATCCTCAATGCCGCCGTGGTACACACAGACACAAGAAAGCTGGCTATAGGAATCTCTGACACCATGTTGATGACGTCCGTCTTGCCTAAATATAGAGGAACAGTGAAGCTGAGATTATGAATTCACAAAATATGGAGATTCACATACAGTTGGAGGCCATCGATATTGTCCTTTTCTTTTTGCTGAGGTTTGCGTGATCTGCGCAAAAGGACAGTTAACCCATTTTGGGCGGGAACCCCTTTTGGTGTTTTAAACATTATGTTATAATTTAGCTATTGAAAAATAGCAGATCTACAAGCTCGTAGCGCGAGCTTGTAGGTCTGCTATTTTTGAAAAATCGTGAAAATATTTATTTCAGAAAACTGGAGGATTTAGAAGGATTTTTAAAAATTTTGAGGTCAGGCCTAAATGGGTCAAATGATAAGGGACAATATCGGTGGCACCCAACTGTACACATAGGCTACAATACAAATAAATAAATACATATACATGCCATACATGTATATGAAAGACATTAGCTGCCAGTATGCCCAATAAATGTGTCTCTGATCAGATCAGTCGTTAGAAATTAGCCACGTAAACCACAGACAGACGGACAGATCGGACAGATGGACGGACGGACGGACAGAACTCTGTTCTAGACAGCTTGCCTATAGACGAATTCAGAAACGGGTCTCATGGTCGCAGCAAACGTATTTCCTGTAGGCGGAGACGACATATCTGCGGTTTAAACAGTTGGCTCTTCTACTACAGTGACTGATGTCAGTCTGCTCAAACGTTACTCTTTAACCTGCGTTTTACTAACACTAACTTTACAAAGATGACCAGAACATCGGGATGAACCTGTGTAGTTTATGGCTGCTCCAACAGTAGTGGCAAAACATTCGACTTTGGAGGGAAACGGAATGTCAAAAAATACACAATGCAGTGAAAGGTCCTTGAAAGATACATAACGTCAGTCTTACACAATACCCAATCTTTCTGTTGTATGAACACAAGGCTGCTGTACTTTATACCTCATACTAAACATTTAAAGGAGCATTCAGTGATTTGGGTGAAATGGAAAACCACCCAGTCCGCCACTGTAACAAAATGTGCACATGCACATGCTCTACAGTGGGGGGAAGTGCAACAGCATGTGCACCAAGGCCCGCCCCCACACATGATTGGAGGAAGGCCCCTCTCATCCTAATTGGATGAAGGCTTTGCCACCCGCCACCAAAACTGAAACTAGGGTTTTTTGACCCCAGGGGCTCACTGGGGACAGGGAGGAACTCCTTATATGGTCAGCACACTCTATAGTAGGGAGGATTATCCAAAAAAAATAAAAAAATAACTGATATTTGAATGAAGCGAAATCACTGAATGTACCTTTAAAGTATGAGACATTTCATTAGGCATTATAGCATAGGGGCAATTTCACACCTGTCATCCACTCGCTCATAAAACTAATTTGTGCTGCAGTGAAAGTGTACAGCCTATATAACCTAAGCAGTTTACACTGGACTGCTGCATAATAATAATTATGCCAGTGCCACTGCCAGAGAAAAGCAAAAACGACTGTTTCCCTTTGACGTGGTAATCACAAACGCAGCGGGTTCACCCGCGTTTTGCCCGGAAGGCAGAAAAAGGCAATTTAACCCATTTTGGGCGGGAACCCCTTTTGGTGTTTTAATCATTATGTTATAATTTAGCTATTGAAAAATAGCAGATCTACAAGCTCATAGCGCGCCACCGAGTGGCGCGCTACGAGCTTGTAGGTCTGCTATTTTTGAAAAATCGTGAAAATGTGGCGCAAATTTGGAATATATATTATTTTTTCAGAACTTTGCTTGTGGGGGGTCCCTGGAACAACATATTTTCATATGGGGGTCGGTGGCCAATTACATTTTTGGGGTCCTTGACATGAAATATTGAGCACCACTGATACAGAAACATGAGTTATTTCAGAAAACAACATTTCGACGTCAGGCCTAAATGTGTTAACACCATTAGAGATTACTGAAAATGACTCTTCTGAAACATTGGGTCTCTCTATTCAACTGCTGTTACAGTGATTTGTGATAATGACGTGACAAAATACTAGGCCAATACATCTTGTCAGAACAATGCCTTGGTGAAAACAAAGCCCACCATTCTTCCACTTTGAGCTTCTCTATCCAGTTTTTGCTGAACCCCCTGGATCTTCTTTTCTTGAACTGCAGTTTCAGCTTTTTCAGTTGTTTTTTAGTTCTTATACCAAGTGGGACATCATCAAAATGACGTTGCCAAATCCGCTACCTTCTATTGAGCCACATGTCCTATAATAGTCTTTATTAGCGCGACCCCAATTCCCCCTCGGAAGGAAAGTTTTATATCTTGCCTCGGGTTTAACCCATTTTGGGCGGGAACCCCTGTTGGTGTTTTAAGCATTATGCAATACTTTAGCTATTGAAAAATAGCAGAGTGGCGCGCTACGAGTTTGTAGGTCTGCTATTTTTGAAAAATCGTTAAAATGTGGCGCAAATCATTGAATATATATTTCAGAGCGAACATTTTTAACTAAAATATTTGCTTCTGGGGGGTCCCTGGAACTACATATTTTGAGATAATTCTGGGGGTGCTTGACATGAAAAAGGTTGAGCACCACTGACAGAAACATAGGTTTTTCAATCAAACTCAGTCCAAAATGGGTTAAGGTCTGCTGTTTTGGAGTTTCCTGTTCCATTCCAGCGGTTCCCAAACGGTGTGCCTGCCACTGGTGTGAGACGAATCCAGGTGTGCTTTGGGGATTTTATGACAATCACATAATGTAGCATGCTGTATAGGCCTATATAGAATTATTCAAAAAGGTGTTCATATTTAATAGGCCTATACGTTTTCAGTGCTTTCTGAGTCCTGACATTCCTATATTGGACATATAAGGCGACAATCTAAAACAAACATTAAAACAAGAATAGTGAAAATAATAGTAATAATACAAGCTCACAACGAACATTCTGAACTCGTAGCATGGCTATTTTCACTATACGAATGCAGGTGTGGGTTGAGATTTTGACTTGCCCATCGTGTGCCTTATATGGGCACCATGAGTTTGATAAGCACTGCTTCATGTTACTGTGTATGTTTGTAGAATTGTACCTCTCAGTCCCGGCATAGTAGTTCCGGAGTGGTTCCAACGGATTGTGTGGCCCTGGTCTTTCCCTAGTGGGTCTGATCGAGGGTAGCTACTGGGACGTAAGTCGGGATTTGATCCCCCCGGCTGGGTCACCTGAGTGAGGGGTATGATGTTCGCGAGACCCGAAACCCCGATGACCTTGGGATACATTATTGAGGATACGTCCCAGGTGCATCCATGCAATGTATTTTTGAGTGGTGTAAACCACTCCTACAACTGGCTTTGTTAGTTTACGTGTCTGTCTGTTTGTCTGTCTGTCTGTTCGTACCAAAAAATTAGCATGGTTGCTATGGTCACCCAGTTCACACGGGTGTGATTTCATTACGTCAGACATTACGTCAGACCACAGCTGATCAGTCTATATAAGACCTTACACCACTCAGTTCACACAGGTGTGATTTCATTACATCAGACATTACGTCAGACCACAGCTGATCAGTCTATATAAGACCTTACACCACTCAGTTCACACGGGTGTGATTTCATTACATCAGACATTACGTCAGACCACAGCTGATCAGTCTATATAAGACCTTACACCACTCAGTTCACACAGGTGTGATTTTTGAGTGGTACCTGACAGTAAGAGGGCCTATACTACAGTACGACGGAATCCCGCCAACAGTTTAACCCTTTTTGACCTGAGGCCGAAAAAATGGCTTCTAAACAGTTCTCTTAAAAAAAGCTATGTTTCTATGTCAGCGGTTCTCAAAATATTTCTTGTCGAGGACCCACAGAATTGATCTGTATTTGGCTGCGGACTCCCATCGAGAAATATATTCCCCCCCCAGAAGCAAATATTTGAGTTAAAAACGTTCGCTCTTAAAAGAATATACAAGCTTGTGAGCTTGTAGATCTGCTATTTTTTGAGTGGTGTAAACCACTCCTACAACTGGCTTTTGTGTGCAGAAAAAAATGAGCATGGTTGCTATGTTCAAAATAACTTCTGACGTAATTAAATCACACCCGGGTGAACTGGATGACCGTAGCAACCATGGTCATTTTCTCTGCACAGAAAAAGCCAGTTGTGAAATCACATCCGGGTGTGATTTCATTACGTCAGATCAGAGCTGATCAGGCTACATAATACCTTACCTTATTTCATTACGTCAGACATTACGTCAGACCACAGCTGATCATGCTATATAAAACCTTACACCACTCAGTTCACACGGGTGTGATTTTTATATATATATTATAGGTATAACATAATGCTTGAAACACCAAAAAGGGGTTCCCGTTTTGAATGGGTTAATTCTCTGCCTTCACTCCCGTCTCAAATCCTGCGTTCTGTGAAGTAAATACCAGATGACTGCTTGCTCCCCCCCCCCCCCCCCCCCCCCCAAAAAAAAAAACATAAAAGGAAATGTGGAAAAGTGAGCAAGAAGTTGCTATAAAACTGTCAGGACTGTCAGATGAGTTGGGATTGAAAAACCTTAATCCATTCTGAGCGGGAACGCCTTTTGGGTGCTTTAAGCATTACGTTATACTTTAGCTATTGAAGAATAGCAGATCTACAAGCTCATAGCGCGGCATGAGCTTGTAGGTCTGCTATTTTTGAAAAATGTGGCGCAAATCTTTGAATATAATGCTTTCACAGCGAACATTTTTAACTCATATCTTTGCTTGTATGGGGGGTCTCTGGAACTACATACCGTATTTTCAGATGGGGGGTCGGCAGCCACATACAGATTATTCTGGGGGTCCTTGACATGAAAAAGGTTGAGCACCACTAGCCTCGGAAACCCAGACGTTTTTATTTCCAGGGAGAAAAAAAAGTCCGACCGAGTCCACTTCAATTCGCCATAGAGTAGCGCAAACATCGCTCACTCTCTGCTGATTTCTGATCGTCTGCACCTTTGTTAAATTGACACACATGCACACATATACACACACACACTCCTCTCTCTCCCTGTCGCTCTAATTAATTAGTCTCATGTCCGGCAGCTGTGCATAGTTTCTCCCGGTGGATCCTACCGGGAGCTGCCTATGCCATAAAATGCATAGGTGAGTTCCAGGCTAGAGCACCACTGACATAGAAACAGGATTTAGAAGACATTTTGTAGAATCGTCCTCGGGTCCAAGTGGGTTAAGACTCCGTGCAGCAAACACTTGACTCACTCATCCTCTGACCGTCCTGCCCAGGACTGAAAGTCCTCACACGTTGTTGGACCAGGAACTACGGTGAGCTTTTCCCCGAAAGACATGATGTGATGAGCTCAGAGGTTTGGAATCGAGCCTCCGCGCTCGTAAAATATAATTTGGCCTTTCCATCTTTTTTTTTTTGTACACGTCTGTTAATGTTACTTTTCCCCCTAGATAGCTGAGCTGGTAGAAGATGTGATGGTTGGACAAAATCTGTAAAGAATCGTCAAAGGAAAGAGAGGGGGGGGGGGGGAGGGGGGAAAGGAAAAAGAAAGACACGTAGGAGTGTGCCTGAGTGGAAATCTTCTGTAATTTGCTTTAATATTGTATAATGTTATTATAATGTATAATTATATAATAATTAAGGAAGGGCCTGGCATCGGTCGCTTCTCCTCTCCTCTCCTCTCCTCTCCTCTCCTCTCCTCTCCTCTCCCCCCAACTCCTCTCCTCTCCTCTCCTCTCCTCTCCTCTCCTCTCCTCTCCCCCCAACTCCTCTCCTCTCCTCTCCTCTCCTCTCCTCTCCTCTCCTCTCCTCTCCTCTCCTCTCCTCTCCTCTCCTCTCCTCTCCTCTCCTCTCCTCTCCCCCCAACTCCACTCCTCTGCTCTCCTCCCCTCCCCTCCCCTCCCCTCTCCTCTCCCCTCCCCTCCCCTCCCCTCCCCTCTCCTCTCCTCTCCTCTCCTCTCCTCTCCTCTCCTCTCCTCTCCTCTCCTCTCCTCTCCCCTCCTCTCCTCTCCTCTCCTCTCCTCTTCTCCTCTCCTCTCCTCTCCCCTCCCCTGAGGAGGATAATTAGACAACGCACACCCACTACAAGGCTGGGTGTGTTTTGTCTAATTATCCTCATTGCAAACGGCCTGTTCATTGTCAACACGCTCCTATACTTTTGTATTTAACACGTTGTTTGTTCCAGCTACTCTGGGAGCTGTAGAAACGTGTGCGGACTTCCTTCCTTTAATCCTACCCTGCTGTCTCTCCCACATGATCAGCATGTCGACATGTTTGCTGAAAGCTTGCGAGACAAGACGTCTCTCCTCATTTCCCCTCGATCTGATCCCTCTCTTAGCTTCTGTTGTTTTGTCACATGAATATTAAAGTTCCTTCCTGGAAAAGTCAGTGTAAATTAACCACATGTGGCCAGGGCCATGGCTCAGTGGTCCAGGCACCTTGGCTGGTAATCCAGTCTGGCAGTGTGCCGCGGGTTCGACTCCCGATCCCGACGGGCCGACGGCCTTTACTGCATGTCTTCCCCCCCATCTCTCTCCCCATTTCCTGTCAGCCTACTGTCTGTCCCTCCATAAAAAATATTGTTGATTTTCAGTTGTGTTCACCTGTGTCCTTGTGTATTTATACCCCCCTGATCCCAGCGTTTCCTTCTGCTAGTTCATTGTGTTTTGTTACGTGTCTCTTGTCTTGACACCTAGCCCTAGCCTGGATCCAGCCCAAAGACCCCGCCCACTCTCTGAGTGGACTGCATCTCTTGGTCTGGTGTTGCACTGTGAACCTATAATTTCTTCGGTTGAAAAATGTATTATCCAATGAGAATCGGTGGTGGGGGGGTGGGTCTAACGAACAACCAATCAGCGCCGAGTCCCGTTTTCAGCGTCATCACGCAGCGCAACACACAGAGGGTTGAGGGAAATTCTAATCCCCTCCCCCTTGAAATCGCTCAGACAGGAGACAATGTCAGACTGAAGCTTCAAGAAAGCTACAGTCTGATAATCAGGCTAACCTAGCCCTATATCTTGCACCACCCCTTATCCCCAAACTTATTTGCCATTTTTTACTATTTTAAAATAGTACAAATAGCCGATCTACAAGCTAACTAGTTGTACCAACGAGCACCTTGTGGGAGTTTTCTACTCTGGCCAAACATATGCACACCTTCCTTCCTCTCTTTTGTGTGGTGCAAACCACTCCAACAACCAGCTTTGTCTGTATCTATGTTTGTGTCTATGTATGTGTGTACCTGTACATGTGTGTACCTGTACGTGTGTGTACCTTTACGTGGGACCCAAAAAAATTAGCATGGTTACTATGGTCACTGACATTACGTCAGACCACAGCTGATCAGGCTATATAAGACCTTGCACCACTCAGTTCACACGGGTGTGATTTTTTTTTCCTACTGTTGACTATGGCCTGACTCACACCTTCACAATTCAGATTGATGTATCGCTGATGCATGAGACTTATTGACTGATGCAAGCTCACAATGCATTTCCAATGGGAGTCACATGGTTTGACACAACATTTATGTTGTATGAGGGTGGGGGGCAGTCAAAACACAGCCGAAAGCCGTACAACACAAATGTTGTGTCAAACCATGTGACTTCCATTGGAAATGCATTGGGGCAAGATGTAAACAAACCCTTTCTTTACATCTAGCATGCATCAATGTTGTATGCTAGATCGAAAGGTGTGAGTCAGGCCTATAGCTGTTGACTGAGGAATTTTAAAACGGTATAAATGCAACCTGCACCGCTGTTGCCATACACACAATCATCAAAGACAAAAACATAAGCCTCTTATAAATAGCAAAAACGCAATTATGGCAACATTAGCACACAAAGGGCAAATCCAGCTTCATTGAGAAAAATTGGGACAGAAAATCATACCCTTATTAACCCATTTCGGGCGGGAACCCCTTTTGGTGTTACAAGCATTCTGTTATACTTTAACTATTGAAAAATAGCAGATCTACAAGCTCATAGCATGCCACCGAGTGGCGCGCTATGAACTTGTAGGTCTGCTATTTTTGAAAAATCGTAAAAATGCGGCACAAATCATTGAATAGGTATATATTCTTGAAGAGCGAACGCTTTTGTTTCTATGTCAGTCGTTCTCAAACATTTTCATGTCAAGGACCCCCATAATTATATGTAATTAGCCACCGAACCCCCCTAGAAGCAAAGATTTGAGTTAAAACGTTTGCTCTGAAAGAATATATATTCAAAGATCTGTGCCACATTTTCACGATTTTTCAAAAATAGCAGACCTACAAGCTCGTGAGCTTGTAGATCTGCTATTTTTCAATAGCTAAATAATTCTTAAAACACCAAAAGGGGTTCCCGTTCAAAATGGGTTAAGCAAAAATATCAATATACTGCAACTGCAACTACTTCGTTACAAGCAAAATATATTAATTCAAAATGTACTCAAGTAAAAGTACAAAAGTGTTGGCATCAAAATGTACTCAAAGTAACAAATGTATAAAGTAGCCTACTAGTGTAGAGTAGCGACACGCTTTGATCTCGCCGCCAAGCGGGTGCCTTTGGGCCCAGGGCTGGACTGGCCACAGGACGTACCGGGGATATTCCCGGTGGGCCGCGGCCGTAGGGTTTTTTTATTTTTTTTGACAGGCAGGCAGGCCAATAGGCGGCAGGCCAACAGGAAAGGTCCGGGCGTGCTGCCATTCTGCCAGTGCCATCATGATAATTTCACTGTACCTGTATCACTGAGTGACAAATAAACCCTCTACAAAAGGGTTGAGTAGTTGTCTGTTGGTTTGTATCATTTATGTTGTTCTGTAAAAGTGGCGGTATTAGGGCTTGTTTGTTTGAGACCAGACGATTACGCCTCGAAATACATACATCAATAACATGATAAATCGCATTACTCACACATAATTTGGTGTTCATGTATTCGAACGGGTAAGGACTAGTGCACAATTGACCAAAACGAACTAGCTAGCCAACTTAGCTTCAATAATCCACACGCTGTTTGGCTTGGAGTAGGACTTGGTTTTGCCGCTACGCCAAGTGAGGGGATGCGCCACATCCGCTTTATCGCTTACTCACAGAAAGAGCTTCCGTTCTCCAGACTGTGTCACGGAAGCATTCGAAATCTGCGAGAGGCAACAGTCTGGCCACACAAGACAACCTCTCTCTTAAAGGTATATTCAGTGATTTGACTTAATTCAAAAATCACTTATTTTTTCTTTTTTTCTGGAGTGTGCTGACCATATAAGGAGTTCCTCCCTGTCCCCAGTGAGCCCCTTGGGTCAAAAAACCCTAGTTTCAGTTTTGGTGGCGGGTGGCAAAGCCTTCATCCAATCAGGATGAGAGGGGCAATCCTCCAATCATGATCGAGTGGGGGCGGGCCTTGGTGCACATGCTGTTGAACTGTTGCACTTCCCCCCACTGTAGAGCGTGCATGTGCACATTTTGTTACCGGGGCGGACTGGGTGGTTTTCCAAATCACCCAAATCACTGAATGCTCCTTTAAGCATTATGTTATAAAATAGGCAGATAAAATAGCTATAGCAGATAAAATAGCAGATCTACAAGCTCATAGCGCGGCACTCGAGCTTGTAGGTCTGCTATTTTAGAAAAATCGTGAAAATGTGGCACAAATCTTTGAATATATATTCTTTCAGAGTGAACGTTTTTAACTCAAATCTTTGCTTCTGCATGGGGGGGTCCCTGGAACAACGTATTTTCAGATGGGGGTCGGCGGCCAATTTCATATTATATTTCTGGGATCCTTGACATGAAATAGTTTGAGAACCACTGACATAGAAACATGGGTTTTTTTCTGAAAACTGTCAGGATTTAGAAGACATTTTGTAGAATGGTCGTCAGGTCTAAATGGGTTAACCTTTCTCTGCATCTGACGTGCTGGACTAGCTAATCCTCGGAGAGATCAATGACTGGAGACAGTGTGTGGACTGACTCAGTCACTGACGCACTGTGGAGTCTCTGTACATTACTGACACATGATCAATGTAGTACTCACTGCAGGGAAATACAGTCCTGCGAGTCATGACACACGATCAATGTAGTACTCACTGCAGGGAAATACAGTCCCGCGAGTCTTTACACACGGCCAATGTAGTACTCACTGCAGGGAAATACAGTCCTGCGAGTCTTGACACATGATCAATGTAGTACTCACTGCAGGGAAATACAGTCCCGCGAGTCTTGACACACGGCCAATGTAGTACTCACTGCAGGGAAATACAGTCCTGCGAGTCTTGACACATGATCAATGTAGTACTCACTGCAGGGAAATACAGTCCCGCGAGTCTTGACACACGGCCAATGTAGTACTCACTGCAGGGAAATACAGTCCTGCGAGTCTTGACACATGATCAATGTAGTACTCACTGCAGGGAAATACAGTCCCGCGAGTCTGACACACGATCAATGTAGTACTCACTGCAGGGAAATACAGTCCCGCGAGTCTTGACACATGATCAATGTAGTACTCACTGCAGGGAAATACAGTCCCGCGAGTCTTGACACATGATCAATGTAGTACTCACTGCAGGGAAATACAGTCCCGCGAGTCATGACACACGATCAATGTAGTACTCACTGCAGGGAAATACAGTCCCGCGAGTCATGACACACGATCAATGTAGTACTCACTGCAGGGAAATACAGTCCCGCGAGTCTTGACACATGATCAATGTAGTACTCACTGCAGGGAAATACAGTCCCGCGAGTCATGACACACGATCAATGTAGTACTCACTGCAGGGAAATACAGTCCCGCGAGTCTTGACACACGATCAATGTAGTACTCACTACAGGGAAATACAGTCCCGCGAGTCTTGACACATGATCAATGTAGTACTCACTGCAGGGAAATACAGTCCCGCGAGTCTTGGCACACGGTCAATGTAGTACTCACTACACAACTGTCCCAATAGAGAGAGGACACTTTAGGGTGACCAGATGTCCCTCTTTGCGTGGGACTGTCCCTCATTTCCAAGACTTTTCAGGCGTCCCACATATTGAGACTGATGGGTATTTTCTTACATTATGATTTATTGTTTCATATTTTATGTTCACATCTTATTACTATGTTAAAAAAGACCTTGTAAATCTTCTTTGTATCTGGTGAACAGGACTGCCCTGTCACCCAGTGATGTCATATCAATATTTGCGTGTGTATTAATTCCACTATCAGCTGTCGCCCACTCCAGATTGTACCAAAGGGAAATAAGATTAAATGGAAATCAACATGACAACAACTTTTCCCTTAAAGATGAGGATAAACATACCCTCTCACCCTATAAGATAAAGCGTGTATAGATATGTTCTAGTTACGTTCTTAGCTTACGCATGTTTCTTGATAAATGCTGTTTATATATGTGATGTATTCCCATGCTTTTTGTTCTTGCTTAATGTAAATCGCTCTGGATTAAGAGCGTCTGCTAAATGCCTAAATTGTAAATTGTAAAGCGTCATCAACAAGAATCCTAATCACGGAACGTGATTAAAGTCAAAAACAGGATTTAGACGATCGGTCGCCCATGACAGCTTGATGACACCTTACTCTGACCCACCTTACTCAACCTATTGAAATGTGACAGCTGAATCCTTACTCTGACCCACCTTACTCAACCTATTGAAATGTGACAGCTGAATCCTTACTCTGACCCACCTTACTCAACCTATTGAAATGTGACAGCTGAATCCTAATATGTTTTTCAGTATTTATGTTTGTGCAAAATTATATGATGACATTCAGAGCACTTAGGAGAATTATCTCTCCTCTATTCTTTACATTTGTACACGCTCTGGATCTGAAGAAAAAACTAAAGATGACTTAAAAATACTTTAAGAGCTTGTGTCTTGTGTCAAAATCCTTTCAGGTTTTTTGCAATACTGGGTTTTCGATACTTTGGGTTCTCACTTTTCCAGTGACGTCTTACAAGGTCGAGGTATCTGGTCTCCTTTTATAGCCTCAGCTATAAATCCATCAGAGACCCTGTCCCACATTGTGACTGGCAGGCAATTGCATCAGTGTTCAAAATGCAATTGCCTGCCAGTAACTAACTATTAGGGCCTAATAGTTAGTCCCCTAATAGTTGGCCTTCTGTTGTAGAGCTCTCTCATTGTCTCTTTTCCTGCAAGATGTGTTTTTAAGCCTGTTAAAATAGAATATAAATAAAAATAAAGCATAATTTAAAACAAAATGTGAGACACCAGAGGAGTTTATAAATGATAGCCAATAGGCCTATGGTCGAATATGATATCAAGGCATTTAATAGCAACTCAAGTAGTAAGTTGCTAACCCGGTACTCCAGTATCGCTTGTGTGGGACAAGTCAAGCGATACTTCTGTCCCTCAAATGAACAGTTTGGATCTGGTCACCCTGTAAACCAAATCAAATTAAAATCGCATGGAGCAGAGGAGGCCGTTTGGAAACTCTATGGTGATTCTATGGTTCTCTCCAGTGAGTACATTTCTATTTTAGTTTTAGTCATAGTCTTTGGACTGAAACTTAATTTAGTTTTAGTCACATTTTAGGTCACATTCACACCAGAAAGCTTTACTGCGATTAAAACGAATCCTGCTGCGCATTGTCCGAAAGTTCGCTTCGTTTGGCAGGTGTGAAGGCTCATTCGAATCCTAATGCGCAGCAAAGAACCGCATTCTACTCCTCCTAAAAACGGGGGTTTCGCTTCGCTTCCAATCGCACTTGATTTCGATTCGGTGCAGGTGGGAATGCAATCCGTAGCAAATAAAGGAAATGAAGCAAACGATGTGGCGTGTGAGGAGCTGAACACAGTTGGAGACGGAGAAGGCATATTTTAGCGCAAAGATGTCCCGTTACCGTGGATAGACGTGGTCGAATGAAGAGACTTTAGCCCTGATCGAAATGAGGACGAGTACATTAATCAATTGCTTAAGGAAACACATAAAAACACTGCAGTGTATAGCCTACAGAATATTCTGTCTGTCTGTATGTCTGTGCGTGCCGTAATCATGGAGTGCTGTCACTGTGTGGGGGCTGGGGAGTAGGGACTTGCATCTCGATAAACTTGTAAACATTTTGCGCTGCTGTCTGTTATATCAGTGCGCTCAGCGCTGTGCCTCCATGCCCAAAAGAACAGTGCGTGGCTGCGTGCGTATAGAGAGAGAGAGAGAGAGAGAGGGGGGGGCAGACGGCACGAATCCCAGTCGTGCCGTCTGGGATTCCAGTCCCAGACGGCACGACACATGCACGCTATGAGTATAATTTTATCAGCATAGATTTCACTGTGTAGGCTAGTTTATGAATGGAACACATTGATAAAGGTCCCCCCTGCTGCGTTTCCAATTGCTGTGGATGACAGTGTGAAGGCAAACCGCAGCAAATTAAATATGCAAGAATCCCAACTGCTCCACCCATTCGCATCGAGTCTACCGAAGTATTAGGTGGGAATGTGACCTTAGTCACCTGGAATGTTTTAGCGCTAGTCTAGTTTTAGTCGACTAAGTGTCATACGATTTTAGTCGACTAAATCTACAGTTGATTTAGTCGACTAAAATGTATTTTGGCGGGCCTTGATGCCGTTGTAATGACAGATTTTACATTTGCTGAAAATAGCAGATCTACAAGCTCACAACGCGTCGCAGCTGTGAGCTTGTAGATCTGCTATTTTCAGCATGTAACCAAGTGTAAAATGACTTATACTGGATCTCTTGTCCACTATTTTAGTCTAGTTTTGTTTTAGTCGACGAAAACAACACTGGTTCTCTCTCTCAACCATGGCCATGGGAATGTAACTGGAACGGCGCAGAGTCGGCAGAATCATATTTTTGCATTGCTCGCCACAGCTTTAATGGATGTATAACCTCACAGGGCTCAAGTCTGCTTCGGAAGTTTGGACTGCAAGCCATTTAGACCTGGAAACGATTCTTAATGTCTTCTAAATCCTAACAGTTTTCTGAAAAACCCATGTTTCCATGTCATTCGTTCTCAAACATTTTCATGTCAAGGACCCCCAAAAATATATGTATTTGGCTGCCGACCCCCATCTGGAAATATGTAGTTCCAGGGACCCCCCAGAAGCAAAGATTTGAGTTAAAAACGTTCGCTCTGAAAGAATATATTCAAACATTTGGGCCACATTTTCACGAATTTTCAAAAATAGCAGACCTACAAGTTCATAGCGCGGCACTCGGTGCCGCGCTATGAACTTGTAGATCTGCTATTTTCCAATAGCTAATGCTTAAAACACCAAAAGGGGTTCCCGCCCAAAATGGGTTAAAATGGATGCATCAACACCTACTAATCACAGGTGACAACACGAGGGAGTCTGTCCCCGTTACAATGCACTAGACCCCTGGGAGATGGAGTCTGTCCCCGTTACAATGCACTAGACCCCTGGGAGATGGAGTCTGTCCCCGTTACAATGCACTAGACCCCTGGGAGATGGAGTCTGTCCCCGTTACAATGCACTAGACCCCTGGGAGATGGAGTCTGTCCCCGTTACAATGCACTAGACCCCTGGGAGATGGAGTCTGTCCCCGTTACAATGCACTAGACCCCTGGGCGATGGAGTCTATCCCCGTTACAATGCGCTAGACCCCTGGGAGATGGAGTCTGTCCCCGTTACAATGCACTAGACCCCTGGGAGATGGAGTCTGTCCCCGTTACAATGCACTAGACCCCTTGGAGATGGAGTCTGTCCCTGTTACAATGTACTAGACCCCTGGGAGATGGAGTCTGTCCCCGTTACAATGCACTAGACCCCTGGGAGATGGAGTCTGTCCCCGTTACAATGCACTAGACCCCTGGGAGATGGAGTCTATCCCCGTTACAATGCACTAGACCCCATGGGAGATGGAGTCTGTCCCCGTTACAATGCGCTAGACCCCTGGGAGATGGAGTCTGTCCCTGTTACAATGCACTAGACCCCTGGGAGATGGAGTATGTCCCCGTTACAATGCACTAGACCCCTGGGAGATGGAGTCTGTCCCCGTTACAATGCACTAGACCCCTGGGAGATGGAGTCTGTCCCCGTTACAATGCACTAGACCCCTGGGAGATGGAGTCTGTCCCCGTTACAATGCACTAGACCCCTGGGAGATGGAGTCTGTCCCTGTTACAATGCACTAGACCCCTGGGAGATGGAGTCTGTCCCCGTTACAATGCACTAGACCCATGGGAGATGGAGTCTGTCCCCGTTACAATGCACTAGACCCCTGGGAGATGGAGTCTGTCCCCGTTACAATGCACTAGACCCCATGGGAGATGGAGTCTGTCCCTGTTACAATGCACTAGACCCCTGGGAGATGGAGTCTGTCCCCGTTACAATGCACTAGACCCCTGGGAGATGGAGTCTGTCCCCGTTACAATGCACTAGACCCCTGGGAGATGGAGTCTGTCCCCGTTACAATGCACTAGACCCCTGGGAGATGGAGTCTGTCCCCGTTACAATGCGCTATAGACCCCTGGGAGATGGAGTCTGTCCCCGTTACAATGCACTAGACCCCTGGGAGATGGAGTCTGTCCCCGTTACAATGCACTAGACCCCATGGGAGATGGAGTCTGTCCCTGTTACAATTTACTAGACCCCTGGGAGATGGAGTCTGTCCCCGTTACAATGCACTAGACCCCTGGGAGATGGAGTCTGTCCCCGTTACAATGCACTAGACCCCTGGGAGATGGAGTCTGTCCCCGTTACAATGCACTAGACCCCTGGGAGATGGAGTATGTCCCCGTTACAATGCACTAGATCCCTGGGAGATGGAGTCTGTCCCCGTTACAATGCACTAGACCCCTGGGAGATGGAGTCTGTCCCCGTTACAATGCACTAGACCCCTGGGAGATGGAGTCTGTCCCCGTTACAATGCACTAGACCCCTGGGAGATGGAGTCTGTCCCCGTTACAATGCTGAGGTGGAGCGCCACACCTACCATCATCTCCCAATACTTCCCACCCAAGCCGTGCTATATACGCTGAGTTGGTGGTACCCATGATTTTGTGGTCTCTACCAACTGAGCGACCCGGACAGAAAACCATTGAGAATTGGAAGTTCTCCAGTCAAGATACCTCACATTCCTACTTGAGCTGCATCGTTACTCGTGGGGGCAGCGGTGGCCGAACGGTTTGTGGAGCGGTCTTGTTATCGGAAAGGTCGCCAGTTCGAATCCCCGGACCGGCACGTTAAAATTACCACCGCTGAAGTGCCCTTGAGCAAGGCATTGATTTAACCCCTACCATGAAATGTTCTATGAGCAGGGTCTGGCTGTAAACAAGCATCTCGAGCTTAGTCCATTCACCCTGGGTAAACAAAGAACTTTGCTTTGCTTTGCTTACCCCTGCTTTCAAGTGTGTTGCTCTGGATAAATGCCTTAATTGCATTAAGAGAGACTCTGTGATGTCCTTGTGGCAGTGCGTGTGCGTGTGCGTGTGCGTGCGTGCGTGCGTGCGTGTCTCTGCGGTGTCCTGACCTCAGTGGCACAAATAACGACCCATTTAGGCGAACCGCACCGGCCGCTAAGGCTAGCGTTTGTTTGCGATTGTTAGCCTGGAACCGTGCATAGAATGAGTTCCACATCGTCTGCCAGAGTGGATTAACATCCTATCATGTACTATGGCACATATTCAGAAGCTGAGCAGGCACTGTTGACCTCAATGTTTGAATCAAAGATCTAAATGGAGTATGAAAGAGGGTTCATTACCGGTGCACAGATGGCAGGACAAAGGCTGCTCAACTGGCTAGTGTTTAATTATAGGAGCAGGGACTAAATGGCACTTTGCATTTTGATCAATGGGAAAGACATGAGTAGATGATAATGAATTGCATTTTTATAGCGCTTTTCCAAGTGCTCAAAGCGCTTTACAATGGTTCATTCATTCATACATTGGGAGGTGAAGCGGCACACAGTCGACGCCATAGCGTCCTCACTTCCCACACCAACGGTAGCAAGCTAGCATGCGAGGCACCGACCGACTCACTGGATCCAATGTGGGGTTCAGTGTCTTGCCCAAGGACACTTCGACATGTGGACAGGAGGAGCCGGGATTAGAACCGCCGACCCATGGATCATTGGACGACCTGCTCTACCTCCTGAGCCACAGCCACCCGGAATAGTTTTGGGAAATAGTGACGCTCATGCATTATCAAAAAGGGGGGTTGCATAAGTTGGTTAGACATACCAACAGTCTGACAGGCATTAGTTTGACAACAACGTTGCTCCCGACATGCGCGGCCGAGTTTTATTTAATTTGTATTGAATTTAAGATGCATTTAGTTATAGTTATGTTAACTTTATGAACTGTTAACATAACTATATTGGACACAAAAAGACAATAACATTTTAATACTAGTCATTTAGTCATGAAGTAATTAAAGCGGGTTTGGAATTGTAACTGAAATCAATACTATATCAGTATATTCTGATATTAACATGCGGGCCGCATTAAGTGAAGGTGGGGGCGGCATGTGGCCCCCGGGCCGCCAGTTGCCCACCCCTGACATAGAGTTATGGCTTTTACAGTGCATAAAGCTGTCGTTACAAAGACATGCACTTTTGAGTGTTCAGTGGTGCAAAAAACCTACAATACTGTGTAGGCACTGGTGGAAAACAGTGATAATGGTCCGATGAGTCATCCTTCAGCAGATTCTCCACAATATTGACCACGCGTAGCTCATGAACCGTTTGACCGTCGGCAGTGAAACTTCGATACACAGTATGCGTCTCCTCATGCCGAACGAAGTTTTGTGCTCTTACTTTTGACCTCTGACCTCTAGATCACCCGCCAATTTTAATTATATGAAAAACAGTTCAAATGTATCTCCTCCCATGAGGATCTTTGAGCAAAATGCACGAACATTTCTACATGTGAACTCTGGACTGTGGCTCAAGAGGTAGAGCAGGTCGTCCAATGATCCATGGGTCGGCGGTTCGAATCCCGGCTCCTCCTGTCTACATGTCGAAGTGTCCTTGGGCAAGACACTGAACCCCAAATTGCTCCCGATGTGCTGGTTGGTACCTTGCATGGCTTCCGCCGCAATCGGTGTATGAATGTGTGTGTGAATGGGTGAATGTAATGCACAATCTATGTAAAGCGCCTTGGATAAAGGCACTATATAAATGCACCATTTACCATTTATACGGACAAGGGAATCTATAGTACTTTTTAAAGTGAAAAAATTAAGGTTTTATGAGCCAATGAAAATTGCTGTTTTGTGAAAAATCTTCTTTTGCCCATAATACATAAGCGTCATATGCTCATGAAACTTTAGACTTTAGACTAACAGCGACGAACACACTGTAGAAATAGATAATGGGTTCAAATCTGGGTACAACTCAGCGTATGAGTCTTCAATGAATGCTGCCTCGGCGATCAAAGCCCTATCTTGTGTCAGATCGGGAGTTTTGTCGGCGAGCGCAACATCACACCACACCACGATCACCAGGTCATGACATCAAACAGGTCACCTCCTATAAATATCTAGGAGTGCACATGGATTGTGATATGAGCTGGCACTCCCATGTGATAAGTATGTGCATGTGCAAAAGTACACCAGCGCCTTCATTTTCTCCATAGGCTCAGACTTTTTGGTGTAAGTATAGAAACATAATGCTGATCTTCTATAGAGCTAGTATAGAGTCAATTCTAAGGTATGGTATCACCAGTTGGTTTGGAAACCTAACTGTAAAATACAAATCTGAGATCCTTAGATTAGCCAAAATGGCAGGGAAGAGTATGTCTACACTTCCGATCACCCCCCAGGTCATCTTTGAGCAGGCCATCATTGGACAGGTTAAGAACATTGTGTCTGACCCCTCCCATGTACTATACCCTGAGTATCGGCTAATGCCATCAGGTAGGAGGTACGAGGTCCATGCGTGCAAATATAATAGGTACAAGCATTCCTTTGTCCCCTCTGTCAATCACACTCCTTAACAGAGTCCTTGCAGAGGGCAGACAGGGTAGGGGTCGAAGGTTTTGAGGTGATGTTCTTCCCCTTTTTTGCACTATGTATGGTGGTGTGTGGTATTTTAATGTTGTACGGGTCACTGTGACTGTGTGCCTTTGTTGTCTTGTATTGTGTATTGTATTGTATTGTATTGTATTGTATTGTATTGTATTGTATTGTATTGTATTGTATTGTATTGTATTGTATTGTATTGTATTGTATCTGTATGCTGCAGGGCGGGTCGTTGGGGTCCAAGATAAATTTCTCCTTCGGGAGACAAAATAAAGAAACATTGAACCTTGAACCTTGAACACGCTCCCCCGATAGCATAATCGCAGCAAATATTGGGCAGTGTGTACGAACTATTAGAGGTATAAGGGTGAATGCCAAGTCTATACTACGTTTATTACGAGTGCTCACCATTATCCTACGACGAGACATTTCCATCCTGCGTGACTGCGGGAGTGGTCTCTTCCAGGATGACAATGCGCCCCGTCTGTCGCCACGGGGCATGAGGTGTCACCGCATTGTTTGATGGGTTTTACAATGATGTGAATCATATGCTGTGGCCTTTTCAGTTCGCCACTTGTCTACCAAATTAAACGCCTACAGTTGGAGGCCATCGATATTGTCCTTTTCTTTTTGCTGAGGTTTGCGTGATCTGCGCAAAAGGACAGTTAACCCATTTTGGGCGGGAACCCCTTTTGGTGTTTTAAACATTATGTTATAATTTAGCTATTTTTGAAAAATCGTGAAAATATTTATTTCAGAAAACTGGAGAATTTAGAAGGATTTTTTAAAATTTTGAGGTCAGGCCTAAATGGGTCAAATGATAAGGGACAATATCGGTGGCACCCAACTGTAATTGGACTGGCGTGAGAGACAGCACTATCTCATCATCGAAACACATAACCGAGCGGAATATATTTTGGCAGAATGGTGCTCCAGTCCCTCCAGTGGTCAACAAGAACTCAAGTCAACAAGGCAGTTTTTTCCTTTTGTATTATTTTTATTATATATATTTTTGGAGGCTCATGTATGAGAGTCGGTCTACTTTTCTCTTTGCTTTGTCTAAGTACATTGACTTAAGTATAAGTTCAAAAGTATAAGTATAAGGATGGAGCTCGATAACGGATACCCGACAAAAATCCGATAACAAGCTTATTGAGTACCCGTTATCAATAAGCTTATTGAGTACCCGTTATCAATAAGCTTTGGGCTTATTGAGTACCCGTTATCAATAAGCTTTGGGCTTATTGAGTACCCGTTATCAATAAGCTTTGGGCTTATTGAGTACCCGTTATCAATAAGCTTTGGGCTTATCAAGCCTATTATCGAGCATAGCGGCCCATGATGACGCCATCATGTTTAAATAATCTAAGACAAGAGGCGATCAAGTCTTCATCCACGCTGGCACAAACATGTGGGTCTAAAAGTGTATTGATACAATTTACAATTTACAATTTAGGCATTTAGCAGACGCTCTTAATCCAGAGCGATTTACATTAGGCAGGAACAAAAGTATGGGAATACATCACATATATAAAATGCATTTATCAAGAAACATGCGTAAACTAAGAACGTAACTAGAACATATCTATATAATGACACTATACATATTAACTATACATATATACTATACTATGCTATACATATGTAGGCTACTATGATGTGCTATGACTATATACAATGCAATTATTGTGCCGTCTACATGACATGCTATAAGTCTGTTTCAAATGCTATCTAAGTCTAAAAAGTGCTATCTAAGGGGGTAGGATAAGTGCTATGGGCCATGATGGAGTCTGAAAAGGTGGGTCTTCAGACTACGGCGGAAGATTGGGAGTGATGCCGCAGTTCTGACTGCAACGGGGAGTGCATTCCACAGTTTTGGGGCCAGAAGGGAGAAGAGTTTGGGACGTGTGGAGCGTTGGCCCAGCGTTTTTAGTGAGGGTACTTCCAGCTTTCCTGCCAACCAAAGTGTATTGATACCTGCCAACCAAAGTGTATTGATACCTGCCAACCAAAGGGTATTGATACCTGCCAACCAAAGTGTATTGATACCTGCCAACCAAAGTGTATTGATACCTGCCAACCAAAGTGTATTGATACCTGCCAACCAAAGTGTATTGATACCTGCCAACCAGCACTGTCCGGGTAAACATATTAGACATAGACATACAGCACTGTGACGGTACACATATTAACCAGTTAACAGTTTCTTTAATATTATTTAATTGGTAAAAAAAAAAAAGTCCTTCTGTCTGTTAGGATAGTGCTGTATTTCAAGGCCCTATACTAGTAAAATATACTGGTTCTGTTCAGAATTTATTGTCTCCCGTCTTTCCACAAAATAATGGGAAATGTTCGATAGCGTGCGTGCGTGCGTGCGTGCGTGCGGAGAGATGCGCAGTATCTGGAACCAACATTACAAACTCTCCATAATTTAGCTGGGGGACCACCTGGAACCCCCTCAAGGACCACCTGGAACCCCCTCAAGGACCACTGGTGGTCCCCCTCAAGGACCACTGGTGGTCCCCCTCAAGGACCACTGGTGGTCCCCCTCAAGGACCTCTGGAACCCCCTCAAGGACCTCTGGAACCCCCTCAAGGACCACTGGAACCCCCTCAAGGACCTCTGGAACCCCCTCAAGGACCACCTGGAACCCCCTCAAGGACCACTGGTGGTCCCCCTCAAGGACCACCTGGAACCCCCTCAAGGACCACCTGGAACCCTCTCTCAATGACCACTGGAACCCCCTCATGGACCCCCTCAAGGTTGAAAACCACTGCTCTTGGTGAAGCATATATGTGACTAAAATTGACTGAGGGACTGCCATTGGATTTTTTTGAATTTTCGTTTTTTCATGTCATATGAAAGCAGGGAATCATAGCTTCAAATTGACATATTGGTTGTTCAGTTTGACCCACCAGTTTTGGAGATATGGCTTATAGAGTAATGTCTTGCAGAGAACAGCGAGTTGAGAAAACAGGCTTGAAAGGTTCACTTCTGTGGTCTCTAACATTACACCTAGCTACATGTTTGGGCATTTATTTCATATTTACATGTCGATTTCAGCTCTAACATTTATTTCAGACATGCTCTAGTATGTGAAGAGTCTGCCTGTGCTGTTAACTCATTTTGGGAAAAAAAAAAGAAAAAAAAAAAAGAAATCTCCTCTGGTGAAAAGCTGTAATTTGCGCGATGGCAGGCTCTCAGTCAAATCTGGTCACATATATACTGTACATGGGGCAGAATGACAAAAGCCCTTCAACGTCAGAGGCAAGAGAGAGCAAGTCATATTGCCTGCATCTATCCTCGGACGCAGCCTGCATGTTTCCGATAAGGCTATTACTGTCCAGGAAGGGAAGGCACCACCATGACGCATATTCTCATGCATGGCAGGTGGAGCTTCTCCCCCCGAGCCTTAACCCATTCTAGACGGGAACCCCTTTTGGTGTTTTAACTAAGCATTATGTTATACTTTAGCTATTGAAAAATAGCAGATCTACAAGCTCATAGCGCGCCACCGAGTGGCGCGCTACGAGCTTGTAGGTCTGCTATTTTTGAAAAATCGTTCGAAAATCGAAAAAAACGTTTTTAACTCAAATCTTTGCTTCTGGGGAAGCAACATATTTTCAGATGGGGGTCGGTGGCCAATTACATTTAATGTTTGGGGTCCTTGACATGAAATATTGAGCACCACTGATATATATTTTCAGAAGAAAATAATATTTTAATTATCTTTTTTGGAAGTCAGCCCTAAATGGGTTAATGGCCTCGGGGCAGCTCCACAGGGACCACAGGTCTGAGGCCTATAATACAAGTAAGACGCGCAAACGCGGGAAGCGAACGCAGCTCGTAAATTGCAATAACAACAATTAGAATAAATTACGTACTTTTTAAGGTTTTTTAAATGAAATGTTTTTTCAAGTTATTTTTTTAGTGTGTGTATGTGTGCGTGCGTGCGTGTTTCTTTTTTAGGTTTTTTTTTTAAAAGTTTTCTTTAAGTTTTTTTTTAAGTTAAGTTTTTTTTTAAGTTAAGTTTTTTGTGTGTGTGCGTTTTTCCTTTTTAAGTTTTTTTTTAAGTTAAGTTTTTTTTTAAGTTAAATTTTTTTTTAAGTTAAGTTTTTTGTGTGTGCGTGCGTGCGTGCGTGTGTGTGTGTGTGTGTGTGTGTGTGTGTGTGTGCGTGCGTGCGTGTGTGTGTGTGTGTGTGTGTTTTTGTGTGTGATACAGCTGCGCCCTCTGGTGGTGGGCGGGTGGTGTTACAGCGTGACACACACACACACAGACACACAGACGTGATCTGCTGGGTCTCATAGTAAATGCTCACTGCGTTCGCAATCACTGCGTTCGCAATTAGGGTACATATGCGCATGCATAAAGGGAGTGCCTGAGTGGCAATGTGAGTTTATTCCATTTAGACCATATTCTACAAAATGTCTTCTAAATCCTGACAGTTTTCTGAAAAAACCCTACGTTTCTATGTCAGTGAGCATGTTGTTCCAGGGACCTCCTCCTCCCCCAGAAGCAAATATTTGAGTTTAAAACGAAAGAATATATATTCAAAGATTTGCGCCACATTTTCACGATTTTTTTGCAGATCTACAAGCTCGTAGCGCGGCACTGAGTGTCGCGCTACGAGCTTGTATAGTTCTGTCGATTGTCGATATATTTAGTCTTATAGTTTTAGTCATCATAGCTTAGTCTTCATTAAAGCTTCCATTTAGTTTTCGTCAGTGAAAAAAGGTACAGTTGGAGGCCATCGATATTGTCCTTTTCTTTTTGCTGAGGTTTGCGTGATCTGCGCAAAACCCCTTTTGGTGTTTTAAACATTATGTTATAATTTAGCTATTGAAAAATAGCAGATCTACAAGCTCATAGCGCGCCACCGAGTGGTGCGCTACGAGCTTGTAGGTCTGCTATTTTTGAAAAATCGTGAAAATATTTATTTCAGAAAACTGGAGGATTTAGAAGGATTTTTTAAAATGTTGAGGTCAGGCCTAAATGGGTCAAATGATAAGGGACAATATCGTTGGCCTCCAACTGTATAGTCGACGGACATTTTTCGTTTAGTTTTAGTCGACGAAATCAACACCGGTCGACATGGAAGAGGAGTTCATCACGACCTTTGCTTCAACTCAGAGTACAGTTCGTATCGGGGGGGGGGGGGGTCACAGGTGTGCGTTTTTGACCCGAGAGTAAAAGCAAGAGTAAATATTTTCTTCTCCCTCATGGGGCAAGGGGGGGGGGGGGGGGGGGGGGGAGTGCTTGTACAGCATCACCCATGCATGATGGTGAGCACACAAGGGACCGAGCTTGGCCATTAAGCTGTGAGATGTGGGGTCTACAGGGGGTGTGGTCTACAGGGGGTGGTGAATCAGGGCTTTGCAGTTCAAGCTGTGAGATGTGGTCTACAGGGGGTGGTGAATCAGGGCTTTGCAGTTCAAGCTGTGAGATGTGGTCTACAGGGGGTGGTGAATCAGGGCTTTGCAGTTCAAGTGAAAACAAGGTATGAGTGAAATTCATTTTCGTGCGAGTTTCTATATCGTTTTGTTATTTCCATATAAATTCCCCCCCCCCACCGCCCCTTTTTTTCCTCACTGTATATGTTTCTTTTCCCTTTTTACCTCCTTTATGATGAATTCCTGTTCTGTCCTTTGTCTATATAGAAGTGTCTATTTGTTCGTCTCTAAATGTTTTTGATGAATTGAACATGGTGGACCCTATTGGAAACAAGTGTAATGCTTAATTGGGTCGTCCACTCACAGTTAACAGCCTTTGTATTGAGTTTGTGCTTGAAATGTACTGTAATTCTGCAAACTGTTAATACATTTTTCAATCAATCAATCAATCAATAGGAAAAACAATGACACTATAGCGGAGCCTTTTCATCATGATGAACATGTATCTATGTATGGAGTCATTAAGTGTCGTCAAAGTTCAGTAATAAAAAGTCCCTGCCTCTACTGTACGACATAGTATACTGTGTTGAATATTTGCTATACCACCGAGATCTGCACCCTATAGGCGCCCTATAGGCTTCCACACCACCGTGGCGGCCCCTCCTATACTCATCACGCCGTATATCCCTCAGAATATGGGACCGCAGGTGAAGGCAGGAACCCCTTCCACTTCTCCAGGGCCTCCAAGCCATGCAGGGACAGACAAGCGATGTTCCTCTCTGCTTTGTGCTTCATGCCTGGGTAAGAAGGATGTTCCTCTCTGCTTTATGCTCCATGCCTGGGTAAGAAGGATGTTCCTCTCTGCTTTGTGCTAGGGCATTCACTTCTAGTCATTTTTACTAGTTGACTAGTTGCCTAGTTTACTAGTCGACTAGTTGTTTAACTACCTATTATGTAAAAAATAAAATAAATTAAAAAAATAACCTTTTTCTTTTTTTTTTGGAAATAAATATTTGTACATTGAAAAACTGTGTACATGGTGACTATAACTATAATCTACCTGATCTTGAGGCCTACAACATCGGGGGAAAAAAAATAAATATATATATATATATTTTTTTCTTATCAACTAGTCAACTAGTACCAACAAGGTCGACTAGTGGATTTACTAGTCGACTAGTAAACTAGTCGACTAGTTGCTTAATGCCCTACTGTACTTTGTGCTTCATGTCTGGGTCAGAAGGATGTTCCTCTGCTTTGTGCTTCATGCCTGCAGGGTCAGAAGGATGTTCCTCTGCTTTGTGCTCCATGTCTGGGTCAGAAGGATGTTCCTCTGATTTGTGCTTCATGTCTGGGTCAGAAGGATGTTCCTCTGCTTTGTGCTTCATGTCTGTCTGGGTCAGAAGGATGTTCCTCTGCTTTGTGCTCCATGTCTGGGTCAGAAGGATGTTCCTCTGCTTTGTGCTTCATGTCTGGGTCAGAAGGATGTTCCTCTGCTTTGTGCTCCATGTCTGGGTCAGAAGGATGTTCCTCTGCTTTGTGCTCCATGTCTGGGTCAGAAGGATGTTCCTCTGCTTTGTGCTCCATGTCTGGGTCAGAAGGATGTTCCTCTCCTTTGTGCTCCATGTCTGGGTAAGAAGGATGTTCCTCTGCTTTGTGCTTCATGTCTGGGTCAGAAGGATGTTCCTCTCCTTTGTGCTCCATGTCTGGGTAAGAAGGATGTTCCTCTGCTTTGTGCTCCATGTCTGGGTCAGAAGGATGTTCCTCTGCTTTGTGCTCCATGTCTGGGTCAGAAGGATGTTCCTCTGCTTTGTGCTCCATGTCTGGGTCAGAAGGATGTTCCTCTGCTTTGTGCTCCATGTCTGGGTCAGAAGGATGTTCCTCTCCTTTGTGCTCCATGTCTGGGTAAGAAGGATGTTCCTCTGCTTTGTGCTCCATGTCTGGGTTAGAAGGATGTTCCTCTGCTTTGTGCTTCATGTCTGGGTAAGAAGGATGTTCCTCTGCTTTGTGCTTCATGCCTGCAGGGTAAGAAGGATGTTCCTCTGCTTTGTGCTTCATGCCTGGGTAAGAAGGATTACTGAGACTGTGAGCCAAACCCCCTCGGGGAGCCATGTTGTCGCATGCATCCCAAGTGGGGCGATTTCACAGCATGCCACACGGTGCATTTGTGCATGTCCAGTGTGTGTGTGTCCAGTGTGTGTGTGTGTGTTTGTGCGTGGCGTGCCGTGGTGTGGCGTGGCGTGGCGTGGCGTGGCGTGGCGTGCATGTGTGTGAGAGACTCAGAGAAACCTATAGCGGCAAAGGTTTGCTATAATCCCCTTGTGTGTATGACTGGAATAAAAGCATAGCTATATTGTTTATGAATTGAACTGTACTGTACTGTACTGTACTGTACTGTACTGTACTGTACTGTACTGTACTGTACTGTACTGTACCTGACCTGTATATGCAGAGTCATCAGAGTTACGATATTGAGGCGGCGGATACCGAGCGCTGGAGCGCTGTTCATGCAGCCTGAACTGAGACTGATGGATTTATAGCTGAGGCTATAAAAGGAGACCAGATACCTCAACCTTATAAGACTTCACTGGAAAAGTGAGAACCCAAAGTATCAAAACCCAAAAGATAAACTTACAGGCTCTGCCTGTATGTAGGCGGCATGGGGTACCTCTGTAGATGCTGAAGATTCACTTTGTTTTGTATTCAAATATCCCTTCGTAATGTTTTAATGCTCTGTGTGTTTAATGACGTTTAGAAGATTTAGAAAGAACACTTTCCTGGGGGTCTTTATGTGTGTAATGTGTGGTTTTAGATATTTTAGATTTTAGCAGTGTGTCCATGATGTCACAGACCCTGGTCTCACTTCCTTCCTGGACTACATGTTGTCTCAGTAAACGTATAAGCACACCTAGGATTCCAACTTGTAGATCGGCTATTTTCAGCAAGTGTAAAAACAGTCAACACGGCATCGAGGCCCGTCGACTAAATCAACTGTGGATTTAGTAGACTGAAATCTTATGATATTTAGTCGACTAAAACTACTAAACTAGACTAACACTAAAACATTCCAGGTGACTAAAATGTGACTGAAACTAAAGGAAAACTATTCAAGAGACTATGACTAAAACTAAACTAACTAATTTCTGCCAAAAACTGTGCAGTAGCAGCTGGAGTCACATTGTGTCTCTCCAGAATGTTTTGTGGTGTTCTGTTAGTGTTAATCAATTAATTCAGCATCATTGAATGTTGTTTTTCCATTTGTTCTTGACCTGGTTGAGGGGCTTCCTCAAATGACCTGGTTGAGGGGCTTCCTCAAATGACCTGGTTGAGGGGCTTCCTCAAATGACCTGGTTGAGGGGCTTCCTCAAATGACCTGGTTGAGGGGCTTCCTCAAATGACCTGGTTGAGGGGCTTCCTCAAATGACCTGGTTGAGGGGCTTCCTCAAATGACCTGGTTGAGGGGCTTCCTCAAATGACCCGGTTGAGGGGCTTCCTCCAATGACCTGGTTGAGGGGCTTCCTCAAATGACCTGGTTGAGGGGCTTCCTCCAATGACCCGGTTGAGGGGCTTCCTCAAATGACCCGGTTGAGGGGCTTCCTCAAATGACCTGGTTGAGGGGCTTCCTCCAATGACCTGGTTGAGGGGCTTCCTCCAATGACCTGGTTGAGGGGCTTCCTCAAATGACCTGGTTGAGGGGCTTCCTCAAATGACCCGGTTGAGGGGCTTCCTCAAATGACCCGGTTGAGGGGCTTCCTCAAATGACCTGGTTGAGGGGTTTCCTCAAATGACCCGGTTGAGGGGCTTCCTCCAATGACCTGGTTGAGGGGTTTCCTCAAATGACCTGGTTGAGGGGTTTCCTCAAATGACCCGGTTGAGGGGCTTCCTCAAATGACCTGGTTGAGGGGCTTCCTCAAATGACCTGGTTGAGGAGCTTCCTCCAATGACCCGGTTGAGGGGCTTCCTCCAATGACCTGGTTGAGGGGCTTCCTCAAATGACCTGGTTGAGGGGCTTCCTCAAATGACCTGGTTGAGGGGCTTCCTCAAATGACCTGGTTGAGGGGCTTCCTCAAATGACCCGGTTGAGGGGCTTCCTCAAATGACCTGGTTGAGGGGCTTCCTCAAATGACCTGGTTGAGGGGCTTCCTCAAATGACCTGGTTGAGGGGCTTCCTCAAATGACCTGGTTGAGGGGCTTCCTCAAATGACCTGGTTGAGGGGCTTCCTCAAATGACCCGGTTGAGGGGCTTCCTCCAATGACCTGGTTGAGGGGCTTCCTCAAATGACCTGGTTGAGGGGCTTCCTCCAATGACCTGGTTGAGGGGCTTCCTCAAATGACCTGGTTGAGGGGCTTCCTCAAATGACCCGGTTGAGGGGCTTCCTCAAATGACCCGGTTGAGGGGCTTCCTCAAATGACCTGGTTGAGGGGCTTCCTCAAATGACCTGGTTGAGGGGCTTCCTCAAATGACCTGGTTGAGGGGCTTCCTCAAATGACCTGGTTGAGGGGCTTCCTCAAAGGACCTGGTTGAGGGGCTTCCTCAAATGACCCGGTTGAGGGGCTTCCTCAAATGACCTGGTTGAGGGGTTTCCTCAAATGACCCGGTTGAGGGGCTTCCTCCAATGACCTGGTTGAGGGGTTTCCTCAAATGACCTGGTTGAGGGGTTTCCTCAAATGACCCGGTTGAGGGGCTTCCTCAAATGACCTGGTTGAGGGGCTTCCTCAAATGACCTGGTTGAGGAGCTTCCTCCAATGACCCGGTTGAGGGGCTTCCTCCAATGACCTGGTTGAGGGGCTTCCTCAAATGACCTGGTTGAGGGGCTTCCTCAAATGACCTGGTTGAGGGGCTTCCTCAAATGACCTGGTTGAGGAGCTTCCTCCAATGACCCGGTTGAGGGGCTTCCTCCAATGACCTGGTTGAGGGGCTTCCTCAAATGACCTGGTTGAGGGGCTTCCTCAAATGACCTGGTTGAGGGGCTTCCTCAAATGACCTGGTTGAGGGGCTTCCTCAAATGACCCGGTTGAGGGGCTTCCTCAAATGACCTGGTTGAGGGGCTTCCTCAAATGACCTGGTTGAGGGGCTTCCTCAAATGACCTGGTTGAGGGGCTTCCTCAAATGACCTGGTTGAGGGGCTTCCTCAAATGACCTGGTTGAGGGGCTTCCTCAAATGACCTGGTTGAGGGGCTTCCTCAAATGACCCGGTTGAGGGGCTTCCTCCAATGACCTGGTTGAGGGGCTTCCTCAAATGACCTGGTTGAGGGGCTTCCTCCAATGACCTGGTTGAGGGGCTTCCTCAAATGACCTGGTTGAGGGGCTTCCTCAAATGACCCGGTTGAGGGGCTTCCTCAAATGACCTGGTTGAGGGGCTTCCTCAAATGACCTGGTTGAGGGGCTTCCTCAAATGACCTGGTTGAGGGGCTTCCTCAAATGACCTGGTTGAGGGGCTTCCTCAAATGACCTGGTTGAGGGGCTTCCTCAAAGGACCTGGTTGAGGGGCTTCCTCAAATGACCTGGTTGAGGGGCTTCCTCCAATGACCTGGTTGAGGGGCTTCCTCAAATGACCTGGTTGAGGGGCTTCCTCAAATGACCTGGTTGAGGGGCTTCCTCAAATGACCTGGTTGAGGGGCTTCCTCCAATGACCTGGTTGAGGGGCTTCCTCCAATGACCTGGTTGAGGGGCTTCCTCCAATGACCTGGTTGAGGGGCTTCCTCCAATGACCTGGTTGAGGGGCTTCCTCCAATGACCTGGTTGAGGGGCTTCCTCCAATGACCTGGTTGAGGGGCTTCCTCAAATGACCTGGTTGAGGGGCTTCCTCAAATGACCTGGTTGAGGGGCTTCCTCAAATGACCTGGTTGAGGGGCTTCCTCCAATGACCTGGTTGAGGGGCTTCCTCAAAGGCAGCTTCCATCTGGCGCTGGTTGTGTTTATATCAACGGCTCAGAGGTTAATTTCACGCACCTTACCTGCAGCACTATTGTGATTCTGCTCCTTTGTTGTTATATTGTGCTTTTCTCTCTCTCTCTCTCTCTCTGTCTCTCTCTCTCTCTCTCTCTCTCTCTGTCTCTCTCTCTCTCTCTGTCTCTGTCTCTCTCTCTCTCTCTCTCTCTCTCTCTCTGTCTCTCTCTCTCTCTCTCTCTCTCTCTCTCTCTCTCTCTGTATGATATCTGTCTGCTAATGTTTTAGATCTGCATGTTCAATGTGATGTCGTTTTTATACGATGAATGTACAAATTGTATCATTTTTAAATATGTCTGTATGTGAAAACAAACAAACAAACAAACAAACAAACAAACAAACAAATTAGCAATTAGCAATGTTTCCTCTCATGATGTAGGCCAGGGCATGCAGGCTGTGCAAATATGGATGGCTCGAATTGTAACATTTGATGGTGGAAGAAAAATACATTACATTACAAATACATACAAGATTCTATTTTTCCTTTATAGTCTGACTTCTGAACATGGGGCGAAGGCCCCCCTCCATTTGCTCCGGTCCCTGCATGTGAGCGAAGGCCCCCCTCCATTTGCTCCAGTCCCTGCATGTGAGCGAAGGCCCCCCTCCATTTGCTCCGGTCCCTGCAGCATGTGAGCGAAGGCCCCCCTCCATTTGCTCCAGTCCCTGCAGCATGTGAGCGAAGGCCCCCCTCCATCTGCTCCAGTCCCTGCATGTGAGCGAAGGCCCCCCTCCATTTGCTCCGGTCCCTGCATGTGAGCGAAGGCCCCCCTCCATTTGCTCCGGTCCCTGCATGTGAGCGAAGGCCCCCCTCCATTTGCTCCGGTCCCTGAGTGTGAGCGAAGGCCCCCCTCCATTTGCTCCGGTCCCTGCATGTGAGCGAAGGCCCCCCTCCATTTGCTCCAGTCCCTGCATGTGAGCGAAGGCCCCCCTCCATTTGCTCCAGTCCCTGCATGTGAGCAAAGGCCCCCCTCCATTTGCTCCGGTCCCTGCATGCGAGCGAAGGCCCCCCTCCATTTGCTCCGGCCCCTGCATGCGAGCGAGTCTTTCTTGCTCCATGCCAGCTGACACCCATCTCTATTCTCTATTATTATCTAACGTTACACCTAGCTACATGTTTAAGCATTCATCTCATATTTACATGTCGTTTTAAGCTCTGATATTTGTTTCAGACATGCTCTAGTATGTGAAGAGGCTGCCTGTGCTATTAACTCATTTTGGATAAAAAAATAATAAATAACAGTTTATCTCCTCTGGTGAAAAGCTGATGGTTGCACGATGGCAGGCTCTCAGTCAAATCTGGTCACATTTAAGCATAGTATTTCATCATCATCATCCAACAGAATGATGCATCATGCAGTATACCACTGGCCTGGATCATCGATAGACCGTTTGACTTCAGATCAGATATCCTGAGGCGAGAGGACAAAGGAGCGCTTTGGGTTTGTGAAATATGAGTTTGATGTAGGCGTGCTTTGAAAAAATGACCGGGCCGCACGCTGAGACTTTTCACAAGCTGCGGCCAATCAAATCAAGGCTTTATCTTGGCCCTGCCGTCCAGCCCATGTGCCAGTTTTTATTTATTCTTTGAAAATGTTAATCGAATTATTACTGCAGAAAATATTCACTCTTTTTAAAGAGCAATCTGTCTTGGCTTAATATTGTTACTGTGGGTCGTCATCATTGTGTGATGAAGACAACATGAGTGTCTGACTGGTACCAATCAATTACTGTAGTAAAAATACTCCCAGACACTGTGTGGGAGTTTTAACTCATTTAGACCTGAGGCAGATAAAAAAAGGCTTCTTTCTAAAAAACAGTTTTCTTAAATACCTGTTTCTATGTCAGCGGTGCTCAATCTTTTTCATGTCAAGGACCCCCATAATTATCTGTATTTGGCCGCCGACCCCCATCTGAAAATATGTAGTTCCAGGGACCTCACCAGAAGCAAAGATTTGAGTTAAGAAGGTTCGCTCTGAAAGAATATTCAAAGATTTGCGCCACATATTCACGATTTTTCAAAAATAGCAGACCTACGAGCTTGTAGATCTGCTATTTTTCAATAGCTAAAGTAGAGCAGAATGCTTAAAACACCAAAATGGGGTTTCCCGCCCGAAATGGGTTAAACTACAGCCAATCATCCGTAGTGTGGTACACGTGATGCATACTGTACATTGGTCAGATATAGAGGGTATGCGCATGCTTAAAGTGAGTGGCACATCGAGTGGCACATCGAGTGGCAAAGCAACATGCAAAGTGAGTTTAACATTGTTTAATGTCGTTTAATGCAATCCGTCTGGGCTGTCAAGGCCGGAAAGTAGTTTTTTGCCACTCAGTAGGCGTTCCTGCATAACTTCCTGGTTTGATGATGATGTCACGCGCATACCCTCTATACTAACAGTCCAGCAGGCATTCATTCGTCCGACAACACCGTGGCTCCCGACACGCACGGCCCATTACAACTAACTAACCCATCCTGCGGGTTAAAACTCACCCGTGGCTCCCGACACGCACGGCAGGTTACAACTAACCCGTGGCAGGTTAAAACTCACCCGACACGCACGGCAGGGAATACCATGCAGACGACTCGATCGCCCCTTTACCACCTCGCCCCCACGAAATGTGTTAATGTAGTTAACAGTTAATTTAGTATTTCCCTCCCTCTCTGAAATCTGAAATTATCTTGCATACAGATTTATTTGATTGTATAGTAGTCGATCTCTATAGAGCGTCGCAGTCCCGCCCCCTACCATGGCCCAGGAAATGAATCCCAATGCATTTTTCCCATAGACATTTCAAAAAGTATTTATTTAAAGACGGTTACGCCGCGGACAAAGCCAACTCGAGTCGTGACAACTCATGACAACACAAACAATATTTTGGACCAAACAAATAATTACAAAGAAGAAAAACAACAAAAAAAGTGTTGTAACCTGCCGTTTTTTTCTTCTTTCTAATTATTTGTTCGGCCCAACAAATTGTGTTTGTTGTCATGATTTGTCACGACTCGAGTTGGCTTTGTCCGCGGCGTAAACGTCTTTAAATAAATACTTTCTGAAATGTCTATGAGGAAAATGAACGGAGAATGATTTCCTGGGCCATGGTAGGGGGCGGGACTGCAACGCTAGTCTATACTAGAAAAAGTGCCCTTCTGGGCACAGGTCTCCACCAGGAGGATAGGACTGTGTGAGATGTTTGGCAAAATGTTTAGGAGTAATATAAACATGTTGGATTGGATGATTTGAGGCATTTTGTTCCAAAAATGTGTTTTGCAAAAATCAACCTGTTGGTGGCGCTATAACAGGCCAATGTGAAAAGGGTGGGATATATTCCTCAGCCTAGTAAGAAAATGTGTGAAAGATTTCATGCTGCGTTCATGATTTGAGGCTTTTGTTCCAAACGGGGCAATCTTGCAAACTGTGAAAGCCAATTATAGCCAATTAGGATGGAATAAGAAATATCGGACAGATCCGACTTGAGCACATAACCATAGAGATACTGTGTAACGATTTGTGAGATTTTTGGACAGAATCTGGAGGAGTAATATAAAAAAATGTGTTTTACAAAAGTCGGCCTTCTGGTGGCGCTATAAAAGGCAGATGCGGAAAATGCAGGTCAAAGGTTTGTCCTTGGCCTCTAGGGAGTGTGCATGCAACGTTTCACGAAGATCGGTGCAGTTTTAGGTAAAAAATGTGAAAAGCTGCCTCATGGTGGCGCTATAACAGGCCGTTCTGGAAAATGCGGGGCAGAGGTTCATCGTTGGCATCCAAGGAGTGTGTGTGCAAAATTTGGCATCGACCGGATTAACGGTGCCGGAGATTAGCTGTACACAGACGGACGGAAGGAAGGACGGACACACGGACGGAGTGCAAAACATACTCTCTCCCCATGCCTTCGGCCTGGTGGAGACAATAACATGAGACAGAGACGGTGACTGCTTAATTAATTTTATTTATAATTTTGTTTTATTAAACACATTTCTTCCATGTAGCCCATGTTTTGTAATGGCATCACCATGCTATTATGCCCGTGGATATACAGAGTGAACTTAACAATGATAAATTAATATGATAATACCTTTTTACATAATCACGTTTGTTATTTACAGCTAGGTAGAGTAGTGGGGCGAGATGGAAAAGGGGCGACCGTACCTGTTATTTACAGCTAGGTAGAGTAGTGGGGCGAGATGGAAAAGGGGCGACCGTACCTGTTATTTACAGCTAGGTAGAGTAGTGGGGCGAGATGGAAAAGGGGCGACCATACCTGTTATTTACAGCTAGGTAGAGTAGTGGGGCGAGATGGAAAATGGGCGACCGTACCTGTTATTTACAGCTAGGTAGAGTAGTGGGGCGAGATGGAAAAGGGGCGACCGTACCTGTTATTTACAGCTAGGTAGAGTAGTGGGGCGAGATGGAAAAGGGGCGACCGTACCTGTTACCGCACGGCAGGTTACAACCTGAACCAACCCCTGGAAGGTCAAAACTAACCCGTGACTCCCGGCATGAACGGCAGGTTACAACTAACTCGTGGCAGGTTACAACCAACCCGTGGAAGGTTAAAACTAACCCGTGGCTTCCTGTGAGGTTAGGACGGCCGGTTTAGGGCTGGGTTTTGGTGTAGAGACGTGTCGTCTGTCGTGACTCATGACTGTAGGACTGCTAGTATACGTCCGATCCCCAGACACTGTCTGGGAGTTTTAAACTACCATAATGCAAAGTTCAGTCAGACAACTCACGAATAGATTTACCAATATTTATTACAGAATGAGTACAATTTACAATTACAATTTACAATTACAATTTAGGCATTTAGCAGACGCTCTTAATCCAGAGCGACTTACATTAGGCAAGAACAAAAGTATGGGAATACATCACATATATAAAATGCATTTATCAAGAAACATGCGTAAGCTAAGAACGTAACTAGAACATATCTATATAATGACACTATACATATTAAATATACATATATACTATACTATGCTATACATATGTACTATGATGTGCTATGACTACATACAATGCAATTATTGTGCTGTCTACAAGACATGCTATAAGTCTGTTTCAAATGCTATCTAAGTCTAAAAAGTGCTATCTAAGGGGGTAGGATAAGTGCTATGGGCCATGATGGAGTCTAAAAAGGTGGGTCTTCAGACTACGGCGGAAGATTGGGAGTGATGCTGCAGTTCTGATTGCAACGGGGAGTGCATTCCACAGTTTTGGGGCCAGAAGGGAGAAGAGTTTGGGACGTGTGGAGCGTTGTCCCGGCGTTTTTAGTGAGGGTACTTCCAGCTTTCCTGCGTTGGCTGATCTGAGTGCGCGGGAGGGTTTGTAGGGTTCAATCATGCTTGCAAGATATGGGGGAGCCATACCTTTGGTTGCTTTGAATGCCAGCATCAGAGTTTTGTATTCTGTGCGGGCAGCGACTGGGAGCCAGTGCAGGGAGCGGAGCAGGGGGGAGACATGTGAGAATTTTGGCTGGTTGAAGACCAGACGAGCTGCGGCGTTTTGGATCAGTTGGAGAGGCTTAAGTGCACATGCCGGTAGGCCAGTAAGGAGCGAATTACAATAGTCAAGTTTTGACAAGACTGTTGTCTGGATTAGGAGCTGGGCTGATTCCTGGGTGAGGAACGGTCTAATTCGTCGTATGTTATAGAGTGTGAACCTACAGGATCGAGTGACAGCTGTGATGTGAGTTTTAAACGAGAGCTGACTGTCCAGGACAACACCAAGGTTCCTGGCTGTTGGGACAGACGTTACCAGGGCGTTGTCTACGGAAATAGTTAGCTCCCGCATAGGGCAGGACTTAGCTGGGAAGAAGAGAAGCTCAGTCTTGTCTGGGTTCAGCTTGAGGTGGTTGGAGGACATCCACTGTGAGATGTCGGCCAGGCATGCAGTGATGCGCTCTTCCACCTGAGTGGCAGAGGGGGGGAAGGATAGAAACAGTTGTGTGTCATCGGCATAGCAGTGATAGGATATATTGTGAGCAGAGATGATAGTGCAATGAGTAATGAGTGTGCATATGATATTTGACTTGGCGTTCGGCTCTGCTGGATTTCTTCCTGCTCGGCAAGATTAAGCAACAACATAAACATTAAGAGCAGGGAGATAGATATACAATAACCCCCCATGGGGAACATAAATAGCAGAGCCCACCGGTGGTGCTGGGAAAAAAACATCACATACAACCAGGGACCATATGCAGAGGAAGGCAGGAAGAGCATGCAGACTGGTGAGCTTAAGTAGCCCGCCCAATTGGTCAGCTGACTGCCGCATCGGCGAATGACGTGAGGGACTTGCACACACTTGTACACCCACATATAATGCAGCATGTTAAACCCCTTGAGTATAGTATGTGCCTTTGAGCATGGCATGAACCCCCTCGAGTATGTCTGACTGAACTAACTCCGCAAGCTACGTCTCATGAGTACCATCGCCAGAATAAACAAACACCCCCTGTGCTGACCAAATAAACCTCTGTTGTGTTCACTGTCAACCACATCATCGCAATATTTCTGCTTGGATTGCATCTGGAGAACTGCTCCTTGACCTTCCCTCCCTCTGCCCACAGTTTGCCATCTCTCTGCTGCTCGTCTAAAGCAAAACATAAATAAATACACTTCCCTTAACCCCTTCGCAATGCTCTTGACCCCTAAGTGATTTCTGACGCGGTGACATGATGTGATTTTCTCCTGAAAATGTAGGCTATACTCAAAGATAATGATAGCACTATTAAAGTGCTTCAAGGGGTCACCATATAAAGCTGCTGCTGTTTGGGGGGAATGTGTTGGTGTTACAAATGAACTCACCATGCACAGTTAATCCCTGTAGTAAAATAAAGGGAGAAAAAACGCCCTCAAGGGGTCACAATATGTCAGCTGTTACTGTTTGTTAGGAAATGGGTTGGCGTGACAAATTAAATCACCATACAGCTCATCCCTGTAGTAAAATAAAGGCAGAAATAAGGCTCTTCAATCCCCGGCTTTGGGATTTAGGTAGTGCAACGAACCATGTGCGCAACCCAGATTCGGCACAAACAAGGGACTAAATTATGTTCGCTCCTATATGCCACCAAAATGTGGAACGCCCTAGCAACAGTCATTAATACATGTGAATCCCTTGACTCCTTCAAAACCGCTCTCAAAGGGCACCTACGGACGGTTGCAATTCGAAACTGGCCCCCGTAAAATCTGATTCCCCCCCCACCCAACCATCCCTTTTTTACCCTCACTGTTTCTTTTCCCTTTTTACCTCCCTGACGGCCGGGCTACACCAGGCTTTTCGCGGGCGTTTACCCTAAACGCGAACCCCGCACGTGCGTTTTTTTAAATAGGACTGGACCTAAATGTGCGCGTGTGTGCGTATTCGCGTAACGCGCACTGAAAAGCCTGGTGTAGCTTGGCCGTGATGATGAATTCCTGTTCTGTTCTTTGGCTATATAGAAGTGTCTATTTGTACGTCTCTAAATGTTTTGATGAATTGAACAAGCTGGACCCTCTTGCAAACAAGTGTAATGCTTTATTGGGTCGTCCACTCACAGTTAACAGTCTTTGTATTGAGTTAATTGCGCTTGAAATGTAATTCTGCAAACTGTTAATAAATATTTCTATCAATCAATCAATGCTTTGCTGTGTCACAGAGCAGCCTCTTAGAGAATACATTTCTCTATAGGTTCATGCAGTACACATTCATTCATAGTGAAATGTATGTTGTAACAGAAGGTGCACATTCTGTTGTGACTGGAATTCTCTTTAATAATTTTGTTTATCTGCACACATGCAGATCCTGTTATGGAAGAGCGGCCTGTTCAGTGTTGATTTTGTCGACTAAAACTAAGACGAATAATGTTCGTGACTACCTTTTTTCACTGAGGAAAACCAGATGGAAACTAAATGAAAACTAAGCTATGATGACTAAAACTAAGACTAAATATAGGCCTATTGACAATTTCGTCAACAAATAAAAACTAGACTAAATGTTAGGAAGGGACTACAGTGGACAAGAGATCCAGTAGAAGTCATTTTACACTTGGTTGCATGCTGAAAATAGCTGATCTACAAGCTCACAACGCGTCGCAGCGTGACGCGTTGTGAGCTTGTAGATCAGCTATTTTCAGCAGTCGGACTTAAATAACGAATATTAAACAGCTCAGTAAGAGTGTAAGTTGCCCTGCCTCTATCTCCATTAATTTACGTTGTTTGATTTTTGAGTTGTTTTTGTCAGTTGTACATTTTGCAATTTTTGTTGTCCTCGCCTGGATTCAATTCAAAATCTTTCTCTTTATGCAAGTGTGGCTCCTGGTCCATTTTTTCACATTTTCATGTTTTCCTTTTACTGACTTTGAGACATGCTAGATTACCTCCATGTCCTTACAAACATGGTGTGCACACATGCTCGGTAGATAACGATTGTTTTTGGGGGGAGGGCCGGGGGGGCAATGAGACTCCTTTGTCTCCCATGGGGTCTATTCAGTATTTTAGCTGTGACGTGAGCGCGAGCACGTGAGATACTTCCGGGTCCTACTTCTGTCTCGCTTTTGTGTCCCCACTGTGACGCTCCGTCGGACTAAATCTGAGACGAAAACAACCACGAAAGTCTAATTTTACCGCTTTCCTCGCAACAACAAAGCTGCACTGCTCTCCCAAATCTGGCTGTGACAGGCCGTCTGCCCCACACTGAATACTATCGCCATTTTATTTCATTGTGTCAACTAAATCCTCATTAATGCAAACTAGATTCAACATACTCAAGCCTGCAAACATTCTAAATATGCCCCCGAAATATTTTACTGAGCAAATGGACTGTTACCACCTTCAATAATAATGATAATAATAGTCTTTATTGTCTCCACATCATATTTTTTTTTGTCATGGAAACTTGTACAAAACATTAATAATTCTACTCGAGTTGGAAGCATTAAGACCCATTTTAACACTCAATGGCTTCCTTTCTGAAAAATAACGTCATTGTAAAAAGATTCACGCGTTTAGATATTCTATTTACAATGAGATGCGGACGGGAGCTGGTGCCACTTGGACCCGGACGTAACGTAGCACTACAAAATGACGTCGGACTTAAATACTGAATACTAACTAGACCAAATCTCTTCTATGGAAGTAGCCAATTAACATGCTGCCTTTCCCGCATTGCAAGTTTTGTTCAGCTCTCAACTTAAAGAATGGTTTTAAGTAAGTAGCCTTGCCGAGCCATGAGGCCCACTGGGGCAGGAGCCTATCTCCTGTTTCTGTAGCCATGAGGCCCACAGGGGCAGGAGCCTATCTCCTGTTTCTGTAGCCATGAGGCCCACTGGGGCAGGAGCCTATCTCCTGTTTCTGTAGCCATGAGGCCCACTGGGGCAGGAGCCTATCTCCTGTTTCTGTAGCCATGAGGCCCACTGGGGCAGGAGCCTATCTCCGGTTTCTGTAGCCATGAGGCCCATAGGGGCAGGAGCCTATCTCCTGTTTCTGTAGCCATGAGGCCCATAGGGGCAGGAGCCTATCTCCTGTTTCTGTAGCCATGAGGCCCACTGGGGCAGGAGCCTATCTCCTGTTTCTGTAGCCATGAGGCCCACTGGGGCAGGAGCCTATCTCCTGTTTCTGTAGCCATGAGGCCCATAGGGCAGGAGCCTATCTCCTGTTTCTGTATCCATGAGGCCCATAGGGCAGGAGCCTATCTCCTGTTTCTGTAGCCATGAGGCCCATAGGGCAGGAGCCTATCTCCTGTTTCTGTAGCCATGAGGCCCACTGGGGCAGGAGCCTATCTCCTGTTTCTGTAGCCATGAGGCCCATAGGGCAGGAGCCTATCTCCTGTTTCTGTATCCATGAGGCCCATAGGGCAGGAGCCTATCTCCTGTTTCTGTAGCCATGAGGCCCACTGGGGCAGGAGCCTATCTCCTGTTTCTGTAGCCATGAGGCCCATAGGGCAGGAGCCTATCTCCTGTTTCTGTATCCATGAGGCCCATAGGGCAGGAGCCTATCTCCTGTTTCTGTAGCCATGAGGCCCATAGGGCAGGAGCCTATCTCCTGTTTCTGTAGCCATGAGGCCCACTGGGGCAGGAGCCTATCTCCTGTTTCTGTAGCCATGAGGCCCATAGGGCAGGAGCCTATCTCCTGTTTCTGTATCCATGAGGCCCATAGGGCAGGAGCCTATCTCCTGTTTCTGTAGCCATGAGGCCCACTGGGGCAGGAGCCTATCTCCTGTTTCTGTAGCCATGAGGCCCACTGGGGCAGGAGCCTATCTCCTGTTTCTGTAGCCATGAGGCCCATAGGGGCAGGAGCCTATCTCCTGTTTCTGTAGCGTGAGGCAGCTTGATGTACAAGTACACCCCCTGGACATGACGCTAGTATGTCACAGTACTTACCCCCAATCCATTCCAACCCTTGATGCTGAGTGTCAAGCAGGGAGACACTGGGTCCCATTTTTAGAGTCTTTGGTATGACCCGGCTGGGGATTGAACCCCGACCTCCCAGTCTCAGGTGCGGACACTCCAACCACAAGGCCACTGAGCTGGTAAAAAAGAAAGAAAGAATGGTTTTACAAGCATGATATTTTACATCTCTAGAGATGAAGGCAGGCATGCTGAAAGCGAGGGCTTGATCGAGGCTCATAAGGAGCGCCACACCGCCACCTGAATGGCCTCACGTGCTGACCTTTATGAATGTTATTGATCTAAGAGGATATTACACCAGAGAAGTCAGAGTCAGCGGTATGGTAAGATATGTCTGACGTGCTGACGCCATGCACGCCATCCAAGTTGACAAGCCATGGTGGATAGAATTAGCCTGGATCCAGCCCAAAGACCCTGCCCACTCTCTGAGTGGACTGCATCTCTTGGTCTGGTGTTGCGCTGTGAACCTATAATTTCTTCGGTACAAAAATGTATTATCCAATGAGAATCAGTGGTGGGGGTGGGTCTAACGAACAACCAATCAGGGCCAAGACCCGTTTTCAGCGTCATCACACAGCGCAACACACAGAGGAAGGAGGGAAAAACAACAACAATGGCTATTGGTTGAGGGAAATTCTAATCCCCTCCCCCTTGAAATCGCTCAGACAGGAGACAATGTCAGACTGAAGCTTCAAGAAAGCTACAGTCTGATAATCAGGCTAGGATAGAATGGGTTTCTGTTAGCTCTGATCCATATAGTTCTAATGCCTTCATTAGAGCTAGATGCTTCTCTTCTCTTCCTGGCTCGCATGAAATCCAGACCAGCCTTCCAATTAGGATAGAGAGGGGCCTTCCGCCAATCACAATCTTGGTGTGTGTGCTGTTGGCCTGTTGCATGCCCCCCCCACACTGTAGTGCGTGCATGTGCATTGTTCACATCTTGTTACCGGGGCGGACCGGAGGGTTTTCCAAATCACCCAAATCACTGAATGCTCCTTTAATGCAACGGCAGCAAAGGGCTAACCTGACTCCGCCAGATGGGGCAGCAGAGAGTACACTGGGTTCCCCCCAGTGTACTCTCTGCTGCCCCATCTGGCGGAGTCAGGTTAGCAAAGGGCAGGCCTATGGACCAAATCTCATCTTTTAAGTCTGCAGTGATGCAGAAATACTGCATTGATCTCACACCCAGATAACTTTTGTTTTAGCCTAGGAAGATTTGATGCACCTGTTAGACTTTTGAAGCTTTATTTTGACTGATTTACTTTCACTGATCGTGTCACCCTTTCACAGTCATTATGATTACATTACTTTGAAATGAGTAACTCAAAAACAAATGTTTTTTGGTTTTTTGTGGGGGTTTTTCAAGTGGGAAAAAAAATCCCATCCCCACTAGGGCAGGGGTTCTCAACGTTTTTGGCCGGGGACCCCCGAAAATGCTTTGGCAACGTCTCGGGACCCCCGCCCCGCCCCCTCCCGACCCCCAATATAAATTGACTGCTACAATAACCTTAAACCATTTTGGGCGGGAACCCCTTTTGGTGTTTTAAGCATTGTTATAATTTAGCTATTTAAAAATAGCAGATCTACAAGCTCATAGCGCGCCACCGAGTGGCGCGCTACGAGCTTGTAGGTCTGCTATTTTTGAAAATAATTTGGGGACCCCCTAAAATAATTTGGCGACCCCCCGAGGGGTCGCGACCCACGGGTTGAGAACCCCTGCACTAGGGAATTAAGCTAATTCACTGTGGAATGTATCTGGGTCCTATGCATGGGACTGTATTTTGCTTACTGAATATACTGATCAGCGGAGCGGTGGGTTATGGTCCCCGGTATGGCTAGCATGTGAGAGTTAACCCATTTTGACCTGACAGTTTTCTGAAATACCTGTGTTTCTTTATCAGTGGTGCTCAATATTTCATGTCAAGGACGCCGGAAATTATATGTATTTGGCCGCCGACCCCCATCTGAAAATATGTTGTTCCGGGAACCCCTCAAAAGCAAAGATTTGAGTTAAAAATGTTCGCTCTCAAAGATTTGTGCCGCATTTTCACGATTTTTTCAAAAATAGCAGACCTACAAGTTCATAGCGCGGCACTCGGTGCCGCGCTATGAGCTTGTAGATCTGCTATTTTTCAACAGCTAAATCATGACATAATACTTAAAACACCAAAAGGGATTCCCGCCCAGAATGGGTTAATGTAATTTATGGAAAGCTATGTGTCGCTATACGCTTTCTGCTTTTCTCTTCTCCCTGTAGGAAGTTGATTGAGCCAGTGGTAGTTCCCATCCAGGCTGATTACGAGGGCAATTATAGATTTGCATACAGAGTGGAGGAAGACCTACTGTATTGTATTGTACGTACAGGTATATGCCTTTCCAGTTCCCCTCCAGCCTGGAATGGCAGATCCATCGGGTTCCCAGGCTATCCCTCCACCTCCCATGGAATGACAGATCCATGGGGTTCCCAGGCTATCCCTCCACCTCCCATGGAATGGCAGATCCATGGGGTTCCCAGGCTATCCCTCCACCTCCCATGGAATGGCAGATCCATGGGGTTCCCAGGCTATCCCTCCACCTCCCATGGAATGACAGATCCATGGGGTTCCCAGGCTATCCCTCCACCTCCCATGGAATGACAGATCCATGGGGTTCCCAGGCTATCCCTCCACCTCCCATGGAATGACAGATCCATGGGGTTCCCAGGCTATCCCTCCACCTCCCATGGAATGACAGATCCATGGGGTTCCCAGGCTATCCCTCCACCTCCCATGGAATGACAGATCCATGGGGTTCCCAGGCTATCCCTCCACCTCCCATGGAATGACAGATCCATGGGGTTCCCAGGCTATCCCTCCACCTCTCATGGAATGGCAGATCCATGGGGTTCCCAGGATATCCCTCCACCTCCCATGAATGACAGATCCATCGGGTTCCCAGGCTATCCCTCCACCTCCCATGAATACGTCCTTTCTTCTCACTCTGCACCCTTTCTTCTTGCTGCCTTTCCCCAAGGAAGCTTATAGAGAAGGAAAGGTAAAAATGGTGCATTTATATAGTTTGTGCATTACATTCACCCGCACATTCATTCATACACCGATGGCAAAAGCAAAGCAAAGTTCTTTGTTTACCCAGGGAAGTGGACTAAGCTCGAGATGCTTGTTTACAGCCACACCCTGCTCATAGAACATTTCATGGTAGGGGTGCAATGCCTTGCTCAAGGGCACTTCAGCGGTGGTAATTTTAACGTGCCGGTCCGGGGATTTGAACTGGCGACCTTCCGGTATCAAGACCGCTCCGCAAACCGTTCGGCCACCGCTGCCACACGGAAACCATGCAAGGCACCAACCATGCAGCACATCAGGAGCACTTAGGGGTTCAGAGTCTTTGCTCAAGGACACTTGGACACTAACTCTGGGGGAGCCCAGAGCCACTCTATACCCCTGTAGTTATACATTTAGGAATAGCAGCGTGAACAGGTCACCTCTCACGACCATCCATCCTCCAACCAGTCAGTCAGTCAGTCAGTCAGCCAGTCCCATGATAAGAGTATATGAGCTCCCTCGGAAAACACTTAACCCATTCTGAACGGGAACCCCTTTTGGTGTTTTAAGAATTATTTAGCTATTGAAAAATAGCAGATCTACAAGCCGCGAGTGCCGCGCTACGAGGTTGTAGATCTGCTATTTTTGAAAAATCGTGAAAATGTGGCGCAGATCTTTGAATATATATTCTTTCAGAGCAAACGTTTTAACTCAAATCTTTGCTTCTAGCTGGGTCCGGCGGCTAATTACATATAATTTTGGGGGTCCTTGACATGAAAATGTTTGAGAACGACTGACATAGAAACATAAGGTTTTTATCGAGAAGATTTAGAAGACATTTTGTAGAATCGTTCCCAGGTCAAAATGGGTTAAAGCCTATATTTAAACATGCAGTTGCTGTTGAAATAGCTGCTCTGCAAGCTCACAGCGTGTTGCGATGCAAACACGTGGAGAGCTTGTGGATCTGCTGTTTCTGAAGTACGCTATAATAACGCATAAGTGGGCTATAAAGAGAGCTTTACTTAACAGAAGAGAACAGCCGTAAAGAACAACATTATTCCCAGACTTTATGACTGCTGACCCCTTGTGCTCGGCTCCTCGCGCTTTATGGCCGTGCTTTAGGCCTGCGTGACAGATGTGGGCTGTTGTTTTTACAATATTTACATCATGTTTCACAATATGCACAGCAGCGAGCCGTGGGGGGGGCGTAAGACTTTCTTCCTCTTCTTTAAGCACCAATGCATGGGAAAGTAGAACTATGGTAAGTACATTTACCTAGGTACTGTACTTACGGTAAGTACAATTTTGAGGTATTTGTACTTTACTCGAGTATTAACAATTTCTATTACTTTTACTTCCACTCCACTACATCTCAGATGATGCAAAATATTGTACTTTGTACTCAGTGGCCTTGTGGATGTTGTAGTCCGACAGTACCAGCTCAGTGGCCTTGTGGGTGTTGTAGTCCGACAGTACCAGCTCAGTGGCCTTGTGGGTGTTGTAGTCCGACAGTACCAGCTCAGTGGCCTTGTGGATGTTGTAGTCAGACAGTACCAGCTCAGTGGCCTTGTGGATGTTGTAGTCAGACAGTACCAGCTCAGTGGCCTTGTGGGTGTTGTAGTCCGACAGTACCAGCTCAGTGGCCTTGTGGGTGTTGTAGTCCGACAGTACCAGCTCAGTGGCCTTGTGGGTGTTGTAGTCCGACAGTACCAGCTCAGTGGCCTTGTGGGTGTTGTAGTCCGACAGTACCAGCTCAGTGGCCTTGTGGGTGTTGTAGTACGACAGTACCAGCTCAGTGGCCTTGTGGTTAGAGTGTCCGCCCTGAGACTGGGAGGTCGGGGGTTCTGTTATGGCTGGGTCATAGCAAAGATTCTGAAAAATGGGACCCAGTGCCTCCCTGCTTGGCACTCGATCAGCATCAAGGGTTGGACTGGGGTAAGTCCCCGCGACAGATACTATGTATGTAAGTACACCATGTCCAGGGGGGTGTACTTGTACATCATGTCCAGTCCAGAGGGTGTATACACCCTCTATACGTGTACATCAAACTGCCTCACGCTACAGAAACAGGAGATAGGCATACTGTATACTAGGCTCCTGCCCTCATGACTCAGCAAGGCTTACTTTATAGTCGTACAGAGTGGGTCCATCTGCTTACCAGCTGCACGATCAACCTCTGCTGATCGAGAGGGATGCCCTCTTTGTCTTGGATATTTTCTGTGGTATCTGAAGGCTTAACCTTTTACAATACAGTATGCTAATGATGTGTGTTACTGTGTGGGTACGGTCTGGCACACATTCCTAGAAATCTTGCATGAAACGTGTATGAAAACATGAAACGTGTATGCTGTACGTGTGCGTGTAAGCAAGCAATACATGCTGGTCAGTTATTTTCTTACACAGACCACATCATAGCCTCGTCCCCCAAATGATGTGGTCAACACTGCTCTCTAGTGGTAACAAAAGCTCACTGCACCTTTGATGCAACAGCAATTTGACATTGGGGGATTGATTGGCATTTTCTTGATGTGGGGCCCTATTTTCGCCATGCTAAACCCCTTAGCCCTAAACCTCTTTTACCTTTTATTTCACTATTTTGAAAAACATTTTAAAATTGTTCAACTAGCCGATCTACATCGACATCCTGTGAGCTTGTAGATTGGCTATTTGAACTATTCAATGATGTTTAAAAAAAAAAAAAAAAAAAAAAAGGCTTTTAGGGATAAGTTTAGGGATAAGGGGTATAAGGCACTTGCAAAAATAGGGCCCCTGGAGTGTGTGTGTGTGTGTGTGTGTGTGTGTGTGTGTGTGTGTGTGTGTGTGTGTGTGTGTGTGTGTGTGTGTGTGTGTGTGTGTGTGTGTGTGTGTGTGTGTGCGTGCGTGCATGCATGCGTGAGTGTAAGAGAGCATCTAGAACAACAGCCCTGCTCTGAGGTCAGGTCAGAACAAACTGTATGATCTTGGACCTCCACTTCCTCCTGGTCCCATGATGAGCCCAGCCTACAGAACTACGATTTGTCAACAAATACAAACTAGACTACAATGTTAGGAAGGGACTAGTGGACAAGAGATCCACTATAAATAAAAGACAAGTCATTTTGCACTTGGTTTCATGCGGAAAATAGCAGATCTACAAGACGCGTTGTGAGCTTGTAGATCTGCTATTTTCAGCAAGTGTAAAATCAGTCATTACGACGGCCTCAAGGCCCGCCAAAATACATTTTAGTCGACTAAATCACCTGTAGATTTAGTCGACTAAAATCTTATGATATTTAGTCGACTAAAACTAGACTAACACTAAAACATTCCAGGTGACTAAAATGAGACTAAAACCAAATGAAAACTATTCAAGAGACTATCATAGGGCAGTATTATGCGTGTCTTAAGTACCGGGTCTTATTACTTAACTTAAGACCTGGAGGCGTGGTCAAGGCTGTTTGGCCACTCAGAATAGCCAAATGGCATTGATCACGCCTCCAGGTCTTAAGTTAAGTAATAAGACCTGGTACTTAAGACACGCATAATACTGCCCTATGACTAAAACAACACTGCATGGCACACACCTGAGCCGGAACTAAAGGGGGAGGGGCCGGGTTGGACATTATAGACATAGAAAGGTAGACGCTGTCATGAACTATATGTACTTTTACTGTGTACAGTAGTATTGTGTTCCTAGTCTGTGTCCTGTCTGCTCCAATGTTTGCTACCTGCCTAATTCACCTTTAGCTAAGCCCCGCCCCCTCTCCCACTTAGACACTCCCACTTGGACACTTTCCAGCCGGGCTCATTCATTCCAATGTAAATATCATGGATTTTACACATTTTATAGCCTACTGGTTCGTTTTTGGACCTTCAAAATCTCTTCCAAATCCGTCAACAAGGCCTGCCATTTGCACTGGAACAATATGTGCGTGGCATTTCTTTTTTAAAGCAATGTTTTGTCATATAGGAAAACTATTGGTGGAGAGGTTTGTCACTCTAACCCATGTTATGCTTAGCTGTACATGATTGTACCAAAGCAGTTTGGGGAGGAGCTTAGCTATAGGTCAATTGTCTCCTGTTTAGTGTCAGCCAATCGTTGTGTTGATTGTAGTTATGTTGCACCTGCGTCTAGTCTATTTAAACCTCTCTGTGTTCCCCTCCCAGTTCATAGTTTGTTGTCACAGCGTGTCCTTCCATGTTGCTAAGCAGAGTCTGTATCGTCAAAACTATGCCATAGAGACAGACTTCTAAACTGTGTTGGGTGCTCGATCTGCTCAAATTGGCAATCTGAGCTATGTCAGGAAGATTGGAGGGGTTCAGACAAACTGGGAGAAGACTGTCCCAAAATGTGCTTTTCACAGTGAAATAAGCACAGTTTGGCCCTGTCTGGTGCACGTGCACGCACGTGCATGCACGCACACACTTCTATACTGTGTTGGGTGCTCAACTAGGCAATCTGAGCTATGTCTGGGAGATTGGAGGGGTTCAGACAAACCGGGAACCGCAGTTCTGCACTTGTCTCACCGTGACAGACGCCTCTTCTGGCTCTGGTGGTGAATGCTCCCATAAGTGAGGGCAATAAGCTTCCAACGTTGGTGGACTTTCACTGACCGTTCTTACTCCAGCACCACCTCCTACCCCAGCAACTCGTTCTATGCTCGTTAGTGTTCTCTCTAATAAGAGACAGCAATCACTTTGATGACTGTCAGGAGGAGGGGGCAGGGGGGAAGGGTATGTGTACAGTGTACTGTACACACAGATGACTGTCAGGAGGAGGGGGCAGGGGGGAAGGGTATGTGTACAGTGTACTGTACACACAGATGACTGTCAGGAGGAGGGGGCAGGGGGGAAGGGTATGTGGACAGTGTACTGTACACACAGATCCGGGATTCTACCTAGTATGGGAATCCAAAGGAAAGTACGCACATCTCTAAAAAAAAACAAAAAACTTTCAGGTGCTGAACAAAAAGATACGTAGAGGAGAAGGATAAATAGTCTGCACACTGTTGTAGCTCCCACAGGAAATGTATTTAAGGATGACAAAGCTGGTACTGTCATCCTAGTTAAATACATGTCCTGTGGGAGCTATACAAGTGTGCCTTTAAAGGGACACTTCACCCTTTTTGCAAAACAATATATGTTAATGACGTTTAGAAGATTTAGAACACTTTCCTGGGGGTCTTTATGTGTGTAATATGTGGTTTTAGATCTTTTAGATTTTAGCAGTGAGCCCAGTGTCTCTGATGTCATGGACACTGGGCTCTCTTACTTCCTAGACTACATGTTGTCTCTAGTAAGACAGCCCTCCCCCTATCCACAAGGAGGAGCAGTGCACCAAAGCATTATGGGAATTGTAGTCCAGGAAGGAAGTGAGCACAGTGTCCATGACATCAGAGACACTGGGCTCACTGCTAAAATCTAAAATATCTAAAACCACATATTACACACACAAAGATCCCCAGGAAAGTGTTCTAAATCTTCTAAACATAATTAACATATATTTTTTTGCAAAAATGGTGAAGTGTCCCTTTAACTCAGGGAGGGGTCATAGAACACCTACCGTACACCCACCCACCCAGCAGGCTCCTGATAACGTCCCCTCGGCTCCTTTAACTCAGGGAGGGGTCATAGAACACCCACCCAGCAGGCTCCTGATAACGTCCCCTCGGCTCCTTTAACTCAGGGAGGGGGTCATAGAACACCCACCCAGCAGGCTCCTGATAACGTCCCCTCGGCTCCTTTAACTCAAGGAGGGGGTCATAGAACACCCACCCAGCAGGCTCCTGATAACGTCCCCTCTGCTCCTTTAACTCAGGGAGGGGTCATAGAACACCCACCCAGCAGGCTCCTGATAACGTCCCCTCAGCTCCTTTAACTCAGGGAGGGGTCATAGAACACCCACCCAGCAGGCTCCTGATAACGTCCCCTCTGCTCCTTTAACTCAGGGAGGGGGTCATAGAACACCTACCGTACACCCACCCACCTAGCAGGCTCCTGATAACGTCCCCTCGGCTCCTTTAACTCAGGGAGGGGTCATAGAACACCTACAGTACACCCAGCCAGCAGGCTCCTGATAACGTCCCCTCTGCTCCTTTAACTCAGGGAGGGGGTCATAGAACACCTACCGTACACCCACCCACCTAGCAGGCTCCTGATAACGTCCCCTCGGCTCCTTTAACTCAGGGAGGGGTCATAGAACACCTACAGTACACCCAGCCAGCAGGCTCCTGATAACGTCCCCTCTGCTCCTTTAACTCAGGGAGGGGTGATAGAACACCTACAGTACAGTGAGTACACCCACCCAGCAGGCTCCCGATAACGTCCCCTCGGCTCCTTTAACTCAGGGAGGGGTCATAGAACACCCACCCAGCAGGCTCCTGATAACGTCCCCTCGGCTCCTTTAACTCAGGGAGGGGTCATAGAACACCTAAAGTACACCCTAGGGCATTCACTTCTAGTCATTTTTACTAGTTGACTAGTTGCCTAGTTTACTAGTCGACTAGTTGTTTAACTACCTATTATGTAAAAAATAAAATAAATTACAAAAATAATCTTTTTTTTTTTTTTTTTTAATAAATATTTGTACATTGAAAAACTGTGTACATGGTGACTATAACTATAATCTACCTGATCTTGAGGCCTACAAAATCGGGAAAAATACAAAAAATAAAAAATAATAAACTTTTTTTTTCTTCTTATCAACTAGTCAACTAGTACCGACTAGTGGATTTACTAGTCGATTAGTAAACTAGTCGACTAGTTGCTTAATGCCCTAGTACACCCACCCAGCAGGCTCCTGATAACGTCCCCTCTGCTCCTTTAACTCAGGGAGGGGGTCATAGAACACCTACAGTACACCCACCCAGCAGGCTCCTTTAACTCAGGGAGGGGGTCATAGAACACCTGCAGTACACCCACCCACCCAGCAGGCTCCTGATAACGTCCCCTCTGCTCCTTTAACTCAGGGAGGGGTCATAGAACACCTACAATACACCCACCCACCCAGCAGGCTCCTGATAACGTCCCCTCGGCTCCTTTAACTCAGGGAGGGGGTCATAGAACACCTACAATACACCCACCCACCCAGCAGGCTCCTGATAACGTCCCCTCGGCTCCTTTAACTCAGGGAGGGGGTCATAGAACACCTACAATACACCCACCCAGCAGGCTCCTGATAACGTCCCCTCAGCTCCTTTAGCTCAGGGAGGGGTCATAGAACATCTACAGTAGACCCACCCACCCAGCAGGCTCCTGATAACGTCCCCTCTGCTCCTTTAACTCAGGGAGGGGGTCATAGAACACCTACCGTACACCCACCCACCCAGCAGGCTCCTGATAACGTCCCCTCGGCTCCTTTAACTCAGGGAGGGGTCATAGTACACCCACCCAGCAGGCTCCTGATAACGTCCCCTCGGCTCCTTTAACTCAGGGAGGGGTCATAGTACACCCACCCAGCAGGCTCCTGATAACGTCCCCTCGGCTCCTTTAACTCAGGGAGGGGTCATAGAACACCCACCCAGCAGGCTCCTGATAACGTCCCCTCGGCTCCTTTAACTCAGGGAGGGGTCATAGTACACCCACCCAGCAGGCTCCTGATAACGTCCCCTCGGCTCCTTTAACTCAGGGAGGGGTCATAGAACACCCACCCAGCAGGCTCCTGATAACGTCCCCTCGGCTCCTTTAACTCAGGGAGGGGGTCATAGAACAGTACACCCACCCAGCCAGCAGGCTCCTGATAACGTCCCCTCGGCTCCCGCGCCTTTATTTACATTTATTTTACGAGCAACGGTCGGACTACACTAAATTTCCCTCGGCTGGAGTTGCATTGTGTACTGTACGTAGTGTACGTCCCTGCCAAATATGTCTGTGTTCTGGAAATACTTCAAGTTAAGTCATCGCTGAATTTAGTTTCTCCTGTGTGTTTGTTAACTCAGTTTGGGCGGGAACCCCTTTTGGTGTTTTAAGCATTATGTTATGCTTTAGCTGTTGAAAAATAGCAGATCTACAAGCTCATAGCAAGGCACTGAGTGCCGTGCTATGAACTTGTAGGTCTGCTATTTTAGAAAAATCGTGAACATGTGGTGCAAATCTTTATATTCTTTCAGAGCAAACGTCTTTAACTCATATCTTTATGTCTGGGGTGTCCCTGGAACAACATATTTTCAGATGGGGGGTCAGCGGCCAATCACATACAATTTCTGGGGTTCTTGACATGAAGTAGTTTGAGAATCACTGACATGGAAACATTGGGTGTTTCAGAAAACTCTCAGGATTTAGAAGACATTTGTAGAATCGTCCTCAGTTAAGCTGGTTGAGGGCTGCAACTTCAACCACTCCCAGTCCAAATACCTTTTTAAGCTCAGCACACAGTATTTTGCTGTGTATATTAGTCTACAACACACCAGGCTTTATTTGTTTAAACTGTCCGATACGACATACAACGCATTGCGTGTGAAGAAACATCCTGTTGGTTTAGGATAAACATCTGCGGAGAGACTTTAGTTTTTTAGACTAATGCTAAAAATGAGGGGAAGGAGTGCGTGCACGCGCGTGCGCGCGCGCACACGCACACGCACACGCACACACACACACACACACACAATCTGGAACAGCCCTGCTGTGAGGTACGAACACGAACATTCTGATTCTTTTGTAGTTTTGTGAGATTGACAAAGAAAGGAGGAGGGGTGGTGGATTATCATAATGCCTGTCAGAGTGAACCGGGCAGCTCTCTTCCCTCTCTACTCTAGTCTCTACACTTTCACAAAGAGTCAGGCTCAAGCACCGCATGGAGTATACTGAATTACAGACCGTGAGCATTCAAATGTCCTAGTTTTACCTCGAAGCTCCCATCAAGCATAAAGTTAAGACGGGAAAAGTACGGGTAATAAAACTCAAATTCACACGTCCGTTTTATGGCCTCTGGGCGTTAAGGAGTGGAAATAAAAACCGGAAGATATGCATTGACACCATGTCGTTAAGACAGAACACGAGGTTCAGACACCGTCCTAATAGAGGATGAGCACTTAACCAATTTTGGGCGGGATCTACAAGCTCATAGCGCGCCACCGAGTGGCGCGCTATGAGCTTGTAGATCTGCTATTTTTGAAAAATCGTTAACATGTGGCGCAAATCATTGAATATATATTTCAGAGCGAACATTTTTAACTAAAATATTTGCTTCTGGGGGGGTCCCTGGAACTACATATTTTGAGATGGGGGTCCGTGGCCCAATAGAGATAATTCTGGGGGTCCGACTCCTTGACATGAAAAAGGTTGAGCACCACTGACATAGAAACATGGGTTTTTCAGAAAAATGTTAGGATTTAGAAGCCTTTTTTTATCGACCTCAGTCCAAAATGGGTTAAAAGCACACACTGCAGAGGAGAAAGCATTACATACATTTATTTGCAGAGTATGTAGTCATTTACACACACACACACACACACACACACACACACACACACACACACACACACACACACACACACACACACACACACACACACACACACACACACACACACACACACACACACACACACACACACACACACACACACACACACAACTGTGAAGCACAGATACGAGATATTATACAATCACTGGTACAATCTATTCCCAAAGCATTTTTAGTTATACAATGTCATGCTGTTCCAAAACTGGAACTATAACTTCACAGCATTAGATTTTGTCCAGTCATGTCCATCATGTCGTCTGCCCTGAACATTAGCATCTGGAGAGACAGATATGGTATGTATATTTTACACACAGATAATATTTTACTGCAATAAAACAAAAGTAAATAGTTTTGTTGTATAAATGGATAAAAAAAAAAAAACTCACAAAAATGAAATAAAAAAACATTCACACATTATCTTACAGAAAGGCCTGACGTCTAAAAAAAATCTTCTGAAAGAATATATATTCAAAGATTTGTGCCACATTTTCATGATTTTTTTCATGAAAAATAGCAGACCTACATGCTCGTAGCGCGCCACTCGGTGGCGCGCTATGAGCTTGTAGATCTGCTATTTTTCAATAGCTAAAGTATAACATAATGCTTAGTTAAAACACCAAAACGGGTTCCCGTCCAGAATGGGTTAAAATTGTCTTATGGGTGGAACGTTGGACGTCACAAACACATCATGCCCACCCACGTTACGTGTGGAGTTTTTCTGGCTGCTATTAAAGTGGCCTGTAAATCGGGTACAACAGGTATTTGCCTATAATAGCGGGTGGGGCGTTGCATTCCCATCTCGCACTGTTCCTCCTGACTTGCATGGTCCCCGTCCGAGGAGGAGTAGGCCTCGTTGCAAACGAGTTCCACGACATACAGACAGGGATACAAACGCTTAAAATAACAAAACAGAAATCTTGACATGAAGTAGTTTGAGAATCACTGACATGGAAACATGGGTGTTTCAGAAAACTGTCAGGATTTAGAAGACATTTGTAGAATCGTCCTCAGTTAAGCAAAACAGAAATCTGCAAAAGGTTTCCCAGGGCGGTGGTGGCTCAGGGGTAGAGTGCCTGGATGGTAACCGTAATGTTGCCAGTTCCAACCTGGGCTCCCCCAGAGTCACCGTCGAAGTGTCCTTGAGCAAGACACTGAACCCCTGATTGCTCCCGATGTGCTGGTTGGTGCCTTGCATGGTTTCCGCTGCCATCGTGTATGAATGTGTGTGAATGGGTGAATGTAATGCACAATCTATGTAAAGCGCCTTGGATAAAGGCGCTATATAAATGCACCATTTACCAGGGGGGGTTACACTTGGTCATGTTTGGGTGTTCTATCAGAAAACAAAATAAATAACATCATTAAATGTAAATAATTATGCTCATGAACTAAGCCTTAGTTCATGAGCATTCTCAGTAGCTTAATAAATACCTTATAGTTACTAATTAATTAAGCTATCGAGAACACTATGGAACTGTATAATTGTAAACGTTATACGGCGAGACATTTAAAGATGAGATACCAAGTGGATGCAATTACATCCAGTAGTGTTTAACCCATTCTGGGCGGGAACCCCTTTTGTTGTTGTAAGCATTATGTTGTACTTTAGCTATTGAAAAATAGCAGATCTACAAGCTCATAGCGCGGCACCGAGTGCCGCGCTATGAACTTGTAGGTCTGCTATTTTTTGAAAAATCGTGAAAATGTGGCCCAAATGTTTGAATATATTCTTTCAGAGTGAAGGTTTTTTTACTCAAATGGTTGCTTCTGGGGGGGTCCCTGGAGCAACATATATCGAGATGGGGGTCGGAAGCCAATTACATATAATCTTGGGGGTCCTTGACATGAAAATGTTTGAGAACGACAGTTTCTCAGAAAACTGTCAGGATTTTGAAGACATTTGTAGAATCGAACTTCGGTCTAAATGGTTTAATAGCAGTGGAGCGGTAGCCTCGCAGTGGCTAGACGCCAATCTGCCGGTTTGGTAGAAAAAATAATTGCCTTTCCACGACAGTGTGATACGAGTCTGGCCAAAAAGGCCAGGCTAGTGGAGTATTGGGTCCACAGGATAGAAGTTGATGGTGTAGCCTAATATACTTCAGTAATACTCAAAGAAGCCAAATCATTAACCCATTCTGGGCAGATCTACAAGTTCATAGCGCGGCACCGAGTGCCACGATACGAGCTTGTAGGTCTGCTATTTTTGAAATATGTGGCGCAAATCTTTGAATATATATTCTTTCAGAGCGAACGTTTTTAACTCAAATATTTGCTTCTGGAGGGGTCCCTGGAACAACATATTTTCAGATGGGGGTCGGCGGCAAAATACATATATTTTCGGGGTCCTTCACATGAAATAGTTTGAGAATCACTGACATTTTCAGAAAACTGTCAGGATTTAGAAGACATTAAATTGTAGAATGGTCCTCAGGTCTAGGGGTGATGGCGCCACGTTCTCTCTGGAATGAGTCAACTGGCCAGAGTGACGGCGGTAAGGCAAGGATGGAAACCTGGCCAGAGTGACAGCGGTACGGCAAGGATGGAAACCTGGCCAGAGTGACAGCGGTAAGGCAAGGATGGAAACCTGGCCAGAGTGACAGCGGTAAGGCAAGGATGGAAACCTGGCCAGAGTGACAGCGGTAAGGCAAGGATGGAAACCTGGCCAGAGTGACAGCGGTAAGGCAAGGATGGAAACCTGGCCAGAGTGACAACGGTACGGCAAGGATGGAAACCTGGCCAGAGTGACAGCGGTAAGGCAAGGATGGAAACCTGGCCAGAGTGACAGCGGTAAGGCAAGGATGGAAACCTGGCCAGAGTGACAGCGGTAAGGCAAGGATGGAAACCTGGCCAGAGTGACAGCGGTAAGGCAAGGATGGAAACCTGGCCAGAGTGACAGCGGTACGGCAAGGATGGAAACCTGGCCAGAGTGACAGCGGTACGGCAAGGATGGAAACCTGGCCAGAGTGACAGCGGTAAGGCAAGGATGGAAACCTGGCCAGAGTGACAGCGGTACGGCAAGGATGGAAACCTGGCCAGAGTGACAGCGGTACGGCAAGGATGGAAACCTGGCCAGAGTGACAGCGGTACGGCAAGGATGGAAACCTCAACCCAGCCAGAGTGACAGCGGTAAGGCAAGGATGGAAACCTCAACCCAGCCAGAGTGACAGCGGTAAGGCAAGGATGGAAACCTGGCCAGAGTGACAGCGGTACGGCAAGGATGGAAACCTGGCCAGAGTGACAGCGGTACGGCAAGGATGGAAACCTGGCCAGAGTGACAGCGGTAAGGCAAGGATGGAAACCTGGCCAGAGTGACAGCGGTAAGGCAAGGATGGAAACCTGGCCAGAGTGACAGCGGTAAGGCAAGGATGGAAACCTGGCCAGAGTGACAGCGGTACGGCAAGGATGGAAACCTGGCCAGAGTGACAGCGGTACGGCAAGGATGGAAACCTGGCCAGAGTGACAGCGGTAAGGCAAGGATGGAAACCTGGCCAGAGTGACAGCGGTAAGGCAAGGATGGAAACCTGGCCAGAGTGACAGCGGTAAGGCAAGGATGGAAACCTGGCCAGAGTGACAGCGGTAAGGCAAGGATGGAAACCTGGCCAGAGTGACAGCGGTAAGGCAAGGATGGAAACCTGGCCAGAGTGACAGCGGTAAGGCAAGGATGGAAACCTGGCCAGAGTGACAGCGGTAAGGCAAGGATGGAAACCTGGCCAGAGTGACAGCGGTAAGGCAAGGATGGAAACCTGGCCAGAGTGACAGCGGTACGGCAAGGATGGAAACCTGGCCAGAGTGACAGCGGTACGGCAAGGATGGAAACCTGGCCAGAGTGACAGCGGTACGGCAAGGATGGAAACCTGGCCAGAGTGACAGCGGTACGGCAAGGATGGAAACCTGGCCAGAGTGACAGCGGTACGGCAAGGATGGAAACCTGGCCAGAGTGACAGCGGTACGGCAAGGATGGAAACCTGGCCAGAGTGACAGCGGTAAGGCAAGGATGGAAACCTGGCCAGAGTGACAGCGGTAAGGCAAGGATGGAAACCTGGCCAGAGTGACAGCGGTACGGCAAGGATGGAAACCTGGCCAGAGTGACAGCGGTAAGGCAAGGATGGAAACCTGGCCAGAGTGACAGCGGTAAGGCAAGGATGGAAACCTGGCCAGAGTGACAGCGGTACGGCAAGGATGGAAACCTGGCCAGAGTGACAGCGGTAAGGCAAGGATGGAAACCTGGCCAGAGTGACAGCGGTAAGGCACGGATGGAAACCTGGCCAGAGTGACAGCGGTAAGGCAAGGATGGAAACCTGGCCAGAGTGACAGCGGTACGGCAAGGATGGAAACCTGGCCAGAGTGACAGCGGTACGGCAAGGATGGAAACCTGGCCAGAGTGACAGCGGTACGGCAAGGATGGAACGGTAAGGCAAGGATGGAAACCTCAACCCATAAAAACACACATTAAATCCCCAAATACAACAACACTCTACTGTACAAGCATCCCTGAGCAGCAGACTAAGGAAGGCAGAACAAGGAGTGATTGTGGAGGCTTTTAATTTGTCGTACGTGAGTTTTAAGTTGTGTAGGTCCGATGTAGCACAGTAATACTGTACCACCTTTCACTCAGCCGGACGGATGTTGCCTCTTTAAAATGAAATGTACAATCATTATGTCTATTGAGCCCTGGGAGAAAACACACACGCGCACACGCACACGCACACACACACACACACACACACAGACACACACACAGACACACACACACACACACACTCTCTCTGATCTCTCTGTCTGCCTGCCTGCCCCACTCTGCATGAATCTATTCCGGACACAGCCGCCATCGCAACTGACCGGCCCCACAGAAAGTAGTACACACTAACGCCACAGTGGGTACGTGCCAGAGAACCTGGAACTACATTCAGGAAGTTAGTACACACTAACGCCACAGTGGGTACGTGCCAGAGAACTGGAACTACATTCAAGGAAGAAGAGGCTGGTAGTTCCAGGCTCTATATGGCATTCGGAGATTGTGAAATAGTTGTCTGTGGCTATATGGGAGACTATAGGAAGAGGCAGATGGTGAAACAGTTGTCTGTGGCTATATGGGAGACTATAGGAAGAGGCAGATTGTGAAACAGTTGTCTGTGGCTATATGGGAGACTATAGGAAGAGGCAGATTGTGAAACAGTTGTCTGTGGCTATATGGGAGACTATAGGAAGAGGCAGATTGTGAAACAGTTGTCTGTGGCTATATGGGAGACTATAGGAAGAGGCAGATTGTGAAACAGTTGTCTGTGGCTATATGGGAGACTATAGGAAGAGGCAGATTGTGAAACAGTTGTCTGTGGCTATATGGGAGACTATAGGAAGAGGCAGATTGAGGGTGCAGGACGGGCGGGCAGACAAAGCAGGTGAGGGAGGGTCTGTCTGTCTGGATGTTAGCAGGACAGACGGGGGGTATTCAGGGACACGTGGTGGCACGTGAGGGTCACAGGCAGAGAGAGACAGCGGACACAATGGTGGAACGTCTAAAAAGATAAGTCTTAAAAAGACAAAAGAGTGGCCGCACACACCGATTATTTATTAGGATGCAGAGTAGGAAATAAAGAAATAATCGGCACTTTGGCTACCAGTGCGGCCACTCTTTTGTCTCACTCTTTTGTCTTTTGTCTCACTTTGGCTACCAGTGCGGCCACTCTTTTGTCTCACTCTTTTGTCTTTTGTCTCACTTTGGCTACCAGTGCGGCCACTCTTTTGTCTTTTTAAGACTTATCTTTTCAGATGTTTCTGCCGTGAGCTGGCACCACTATACTAAGCCTGGTGTGCGTTTAGCATCCTCCTGCACAAGGGTGGAACATGTCATGCACTTGAACTAAACAAAGGAATGAATTCACAAATACAAATGTAACAAAAAAAATGTATGACGTTCACATAAATGATAATAAAAAAGGGAGCAAACTGTATACCGTTACCCAACAATAAACATGCATACTAATAATGAAGTTATGATTGTCTGCAGCATGGCTTTTTGTGCATAGTTTGGTTTCAGGAAAAGCTATATAGGCATCCACTAAAAAAACATACTAGTAGTAAGGTTAAATAAAATAAAAAATAGGATAAATATACATAAATATATATAAATATAATATAATATATCTAGACTGCTTTTGGAAAAAGGCTAGTCATTTCCCATGTAAACCTCCCGAATGCCGATAGCAAACAGACTTGAGAGCTACATATTGACAAACAACAAATCCATGATCGGCATCCACCCACCATGGAGGTCAAATTAGCCTCAATTCACGTCACGTCAGCGTCTCACTTGGTAAATGGGACGGAACATCACATTTAACTTCACGTCAGCGTTTTTCTTTCTTATTATTGGCAAAAACGTGACTTGAAGAGGCCTTTCTTTCCATTTAAATTGTTACATGTATAAATAAGACTCACTTTGGCATGTATCTCCAACCTATAAGCTTCAAAAAGGCTTCTCCCACACCAGGAATAGACCCAGTTGTCAAAGAAATACATACAACTGTGGAACAGCTCCTCCTGATTCACACACTAGCTGTCAACCCCATTAAGACCTGGAACACGTCTGTGTCGCCTTAGCCTTTAACCGCTTTTAACCATTATTTTTTAAACTTTAGCTGTTGGGAAAATAGCAGATCTATAAGCACAATATATCTGCTATATGAGCTCTATGAGCTTGTAGATCTGCTATTTTTCCAACAGCTTAAAAACAACACCAAAAGGGGTTCCCGTCCTGAATGGGTAAAACAGAGGAAGTCCTATTCTTCCTGACCTACCTGTAGGCTACTAGTGTTAAGGTTTTCACCTTTTCTGGCACGCAGTCCCTAGAACTGTGCTATTTAAATGGGGCACATTCAAGCTAATCATATCAGAATAATACTTTCTCCCCATATTTCACCTTTGGCTGAAAGTGTGTCACGCTTAGAAATGCTGAATGCTCTTCCTATAGCTAAGGCCATTCAGAAATTGAGCAACATTACCCTTTTTAAGTAACATTCCATTATGGTGGAACCATACTGTACAGTTGGGTGCCACCGAAATTGTCCCTTATCATTTGACCCATTTAGGCCTGACCTCAAAATTTTAAAAAATCCTTCTAAATCCTCCAGTTTTCTGAAATAAATATTTTCACGATTTTTCAAAAATAGCAGACCTACAAGCTCATAGCGCGCCACTCGGTGGCGTGCTATGAGCTTGTAGATCTGCTATTTTTCAATAGCTAAATTATAACAATGTTTAAAACACCAAAAGGGGTTCCCGCCCCAAAATGGGTTAACTGTCCTTTTGCGCAGATCACGCAAACCTCAGCAAAAAGAAAAGGACAATATCGATGGCCTCCAACTGTACCAAGACCACCTCAGAAAAAAAGATGCTCCGAATAAAGCACACAACCGACATAAAGCTAAATAAGTAACAGTAACAATTAGCCTTACAAAATACAATCGAAGAAAAATAAACAGAAGAAAGAATGGAGTCCATACTTCGTTTAAACGGGTGAAAATGTTCCACCTATGGGTCATTATTATGGCACTTTAAACAAGACCGGATGCGTCTGGCATCTGTGAGACGCGTAAACATCAACAGCCTGTGTCACAGTCTCCATTGGCAGAAGAAGAGGAGGAGGAGAGGCTTTGCGCATAGCGCACGGCGTCCGTGATGGTGAAGAAGAACGCCATTTTTCTCTCTCTAAATTCTCCCTTTTCTCCCTCCTCCTCCTCCTCCTCTGCTCCTTGTGTCTCCGCGGCGGGGGGGAAGTACCCGCCCCTCTCCAGCGAGTCCAGCACCGAGGCGTTGCAGCGGGCTAGCAGAACGCGGACGCCGACCTCCTTGTAGTCCTTGCGGACCTCCTTCAGGGCGTTGACGCCCGCCGTGTCGAGGAAGAGCACGGGGCCGCAGTCCATCACCACGCTGTGGAAGCCTCCGGAGGTCTCCTTCTCCTGCACGAGGTCTACGGTCACCCCCGCCGCCTCTTCTTTACCCGCCTCCCCCGCCGCCTCTCCCAGTTTTTCCCGCTTCTTCCTGCTCTTCTCCGACTTCCTCCGCCGGGCTTTCTCCTTGGCGGGGTCGAGCCCCAGGCGTCGGTAAAGTGCCGCTTTGAAGAGACTCTGGTTGGCGTAGTAGATCGGCGCCTCGTACCGGAAGACCGCGACCCCCGGCTGCCGGCGCAGTCCGCGGTACGCGGCGAGGTCCTCGTACACTTCCCTGCTCTCCTCCCCCTCCTCCTCCTCCTCCGCCTCCTTGCGGGCGGCTCCGGCCCGGCCCAGCTCCACCGCGCGGGCTCGCTGCGTGCGGGCGAGGACGGCGAACGCGGACACCAACACACCCACCAGGAGGCCCAGCTCTGTGTTGACCAGCGCCGAGCACGCCATCGTCGCCAGCCAGACGACGGCGTCGACGCGGTTGGCGCGCCACATGCGCGGCACGTCCATGAACCTGCGCAGGGCGCCGCGGAGGTTGACCACGATGATCACCGCCAGCACGCACCTGGATGGGAACACAAGAGGATGGTTGAGGCCCATTATATATTCAGCGTTTGAGCCAAGGAGCACCATTTGTGACTAGATTTGACTGAGAGCCTGCCATCGCGCAAATTCCAGCTTTTCACCAGAGGAGAAAAACTGTGGCTAGGCTAAACTTCCACTCGCTCGAGCCATTGAGTTATAATTATACTTCCGGCAGTCTTCCGGGTGCTTCAAAACGCCACTGAGCAACTTCCACTGAAATTAATTGATTGATTGATTGAAATATTTATTAACAGTTTGCAGAATTACAGTACATTTCAAGCACAAACTCAATACAAAGGCTGTTAACTGTGAGTGGACGACCCAATTAAGCATTACACTTGTTTACAAGAGGGTCCACCATGTCCAATTCATCAAAACATTTAGAGACGTACAAATAGACACTTCTATATAAGAACAGAACAGGAATTCATCATAATGGAGGTAAAAAGGGAAAAGAAACATATACAGTGAGGGAAAAGGGGGGGAGGGGTGGGGGGGATTCAGATTTTACGGGGGCCAGTTTTGAATTGCGGCCGTCCGTAGGTGCCCTTTGAGAGCGGTTTTGAAGGAGTCAAGGGATTCGCATGTCTTAATGACTGTTGGTAGGGCGTTCCACATTTTGGTGGCATAGGAGCGAAAATAATTTAGTCCCTTGTTTGTGCCGAATCTGGGTTGTACATGGTTCGTTGCACTCCCTCTGGTGTTGTGGGTGTGGACTTCGTTAACGTTAAGGAAGTATCTAGACAGGTACATGGGTATCTTGGTGGAGTATCGAATCTTGTGGACCAGACCCATTGCAAGATGCTGTACTCTGTCGTTGACCCTAAGCCTAAGCCATCCCAGTCTGTCAAATATCGGGGGGGGCAGGGCTAACGCTCTATCCTTTATAGCTCTATGACTAAATATAGGTCAGACGACACACGCACAGGTGAAATGTACTGTGGTAGATTGCCCAACATTATGAGTAATAGGTTATATAATTGCGTGTGTTTGGATATGATGACAGAAACAAAGCATAGCAGCCCTTTAGCACTTAACCCATTTTGACCTGGGAACGATTCTACAAATGTCTTCTAAATCCTGACAGTTTTCTGAAAGAAACCTATGTTTCTATGTCATTGCTGCTCAACCTTTTTCATGTCAAGGACCCCCAAAAATTATATGAATTTGGCCGCCGACCCCCGTCTGAAAATATGTTGTTCCAGGGGCCTCCCGAGTAGCAAACATTTGAGTTAAAAATGTTCGCTCTGAAAGAATATATATTCAAAGATTTGCGCCACATTTTCACGATTTTTCAAAAGTAGCAGACGAGCTCGTAGCGCGGCACGCTATGAACTTGTAGATCTGCTATCTTTCCATAGCTAAATGATAACATAATGCTTTAAACACCAAAAGGGGTTCCCGCCCAAAATGGGTTAAACACTCGAGGGACGCATGAATGGGAAATGTAAACGTGAGCGCATCCTTCACAGTGGCATGAATACCAGAGGTAGGCGTGTAAATATAGTTACGTGTATTATTTCGACCTTCAAACTGGTTTGAAGATAAGGCAAAAGAACAAACAGATAATTATGCACCTGTGTACACTTAATCTGAAGTTCTGGATTATTATATAATGTTAACGGTAACAGGTACGGTCGCCCCAATTCCATCTCGCAGATCTACAAGCAGATCTACAAGCTCATAGCGCGGCACCGAGTGCCGTGCTACGAGCTTGTTGATCTGCTATTTTTGAAAAATCGTGAAAATGTCGTCTTTGAATATTCTTTCAGAGCAATTAACTCAAATGGGTCCGGGGGTCCCTGGAACAACATATTTTCAGATGGGGGGGGTCCCTGGAACAACATATTTTCAGATGGGGGGGTCCGTGGCCAAATACAGATAATTCTCCTTGGCATGAAAAAGGTTGTGCATCACTGACACAGGGTTTTTTTTTCATGATTTAGGAAGACATTTTGTAGAATTGACCTCAGGTCCTAATGGGTTAAGGTCAGGAGATAAGACTCCTGACCTATGGGGCCACATGAGGCTACTTACAGACTCCTGACCTATGGGGCCACATGAGGCTACTTACAGACTCCTGACCTATGGGGCCACATGAGGCTACTTACAGACTCCTGACCTATGGGGCCACATGAGGCTACTTACAGACTCCTGACCTATGGGGCCACATGAGGCTAGTACTTAGACTATTTTAAACATCCAGTGATGTTCTACAGCCTGGAACTAAATAAAGTTGTGTCAAAACAAAACATTGTTCATGGGGCTAGTAAACCAGTCAAAACATGGTTTATGGGCTAAGCCAGGGGTTCTCAACGTTTTTGGCCGGGGACCCCCGGAAATGCTTTGGCAATGTCTCGGGACCCCCGCCCCGCCCCCTCCCGACCCCCAATATAAATTGACTGCTACAATAACCTTAAACCATTTTGGGCGGGAACCCCTTTTGGTGTTTTAAGCATTATGTTATAATTTAGCTATTTAAAAATAGCAGATCTACAAGCTCGTAGCGCGCCACCGAGTGGCGCGCTACGAGCTTGTAGGTCTGCTATTTTTGAAAAATCGTGAAAAAAAAATTAAAAAAATAAATCTTTTTTTTTTTTTTTAAATAATTTGGGGACCCCCTAAAATAATTTGGCGACCCCCCGAGGGGTCGCGACCCACGGGTTGAGAACCCCTGGGCTAAGCTACAGTATATCTTGCTGGACTCACAGAGTAGCTGAAAATGTGTGCACTTGAGCTGCGACATTATTGTGAAATGTGAAACATGCTTGGTTATATTTATAGTAACTGTATTGGTTGTAGAGCAGTGGTTTTCAACCAGTGGTCCCGGAGACCACCAGTGGTCCTGGAAGGGATTCCAGGTGGTCCCCCAGCTAAATGATGGATAGTTGGTAACCAAATGGACCCTTATAGATCTTTAACCCTTGAGAGCGTAACATGAGGTTTCATTGAGACTCTTGAGAGCGTAACACGAGCTCGTAGGTCTGCTATTTTTGAAAAAACGTGAAAATGTGGCGCAAATCTTTGAATATATTCATTCACAGTGACCGTTTTTTAAGTCAAATATTTGCTTCTGGGGGGGGGGGGGGGGTCCCTGGAACAACATATGTTTCAGATGGGGGTAGGCGGCCAATTACATATAGTTTTGGGGGTCCTTGACATGAAAATGGGTCCTTGACATGAAAATGTTTGAGAACGACTGACGTAGAAACATGAGGTTTTTGTGAAAACTTGTCATGATAGAAGACATTTGTAGAATCTGTTCTCAGGTCCAAATGGGTTTAGTAAAGCGTGTACTAACTTCTGCAGCGAGTAGAAGAGCGGCGCGATGAGCAGCAGCACCAGCAGCAGCACCAGCGAGGTGACCAGGCCCGACACCTGGGTCTGGCAGCCCGTGGACTCCTTCACCAGGGTCTTGGTGAGCGCCGCGCTGGTGGCGAAGCAGCGGAAGAAGGACGGCAGGATGTTGCAGAAGCCGATGGCGTACATCTCCTGGTTGGCGTCCACCTGGAATGAAGAATTATGGACGTTTTAGAGAACATGCAAGGTCCAGGCCAACCCGGCGGAACAGCGGATTCGACCGTTATCTCTGCATTGGAACGGAGAAATCATCCGTTATCAGCACGTTTGAATGGTGCCAAAATGTCCATACTGGCATCCTCACCACATAGCCTGGTCAAGGTTTCCCCCTGGTGGACGTGTCATTTCCGGTGCATGGAACTAGGAGCTACTAATATATACTATTCTCTGCCTATCAGGACGTAACTCGGACGGCGCTGGTGGCCTTCGCAACGCTCGGCACGGCGACTCGCTCGGCTAGCGCCTCGCTCGGCGGTGCCTCACGTAGCTCATGGCCACCAGACACGGCGCGCCTCCGTCAGGACATCAGTGATAATGACAATCGCTACAATCGCAGATAATGACATACTGAACAGTGAGGATGCCAGTATGGACATTTTGGCACCATTCAAACGTGCTGATAACGGATGATTTCGCCGATTCAATACATGATACCAGTCGAATGGGGTGGGCGGAACCACGGGGGCAAACATGCATGTTCCCCCACACCTTAACCCATTCTGACCTGAGATCATATTCCTGACAGTTTTCTGAAAAAGCTATGTTTCTATGTCAGTCGTTCTTCGATTTTTCAAAAATAGCAGACCTACAAGCTCGTAGCATGCCACTCGGTGGCGCGCTACGAGCTTGTAGATGTGCTATTTTTCAATAGCTAAAGCATAACATAATACTAACACCAAAAGGGTTCCCGCCCAAAATGTGTTAATCCATTCTGGACGGGAACCCCTTCATGTCTTTATGTATGTAAATTGTCTTGTTCTTTGTGTTATGTCAAATGTGTGTATATGTGTTCTGCATACTTGGCTGCATGGGTCGCAAGACACATTTCAGTGTGAACTGACAATAAAGTACTAAATCACTATATCATTTTCCATATACCATATACTGTAACACACACACACACACACACACACACACACACACACACACACACACACACACACACACACACACACACACACACACACACACACACACACACACACACACACACACACACACACACACACACACACACACACACACACACACACACACACACACACACCGCGTAGCCGTGCTTCTTGGCGAACATCTCCGACAGGGACACGGTGATGGCGAAGCCCACCACGGCGATGGAGAAGGCGTCCAGCGCCACGTTGGGTATGAGGTGCCAGGCGGGCAGCTGGGGGGGCAGGAACCCTGTGGGGATGGAGCCCGCCACCGCAGAGCCGTACTCGCTGTGGAAGCACCCGAAGTGGGACGCCAGGGTGGCACCGATCACCACCACCAGCTCAAAGGGGATGGGAGCCTGGGTGGGAGAGAAAACAATTAATAAAATGAAGGCGTTTCGAATGGCTTTGCTTGGACTTACACCAGTGTTGATTTCGTCGACTAAAACTAAGACGAAAAATGTTCGTCGACTACCTTTTTTCACTGACGAAAACTAAATGGAAACTAAATGAAAACTAAGCTATGATGACTAAAACCAAGACTAAATAATAAATATACCGACAATTTCGTCAACAAATAAAAACTAGACTAAAATGTTAGGAAGGGACTAGTGGACAAGAGATCCAGTATAAGTCATTTTACACTTGGTTGCATGCTGAAAATAGCCGATCTCACAACGCGTCGCGCTGCGACGCGTTGTGAGCTTGTGTAAGTGTAAAATCAGTCATTACGACGGCATCAAGGCCCACCAAAACACATTTTAGTCGACTAAATCACCTGTAGATTTAGTAGACTAAAATCTCATGACATTTAGTCGACTAAAACTAAACTAACACTAACACATTCCAGGTGACTAAAATGTGACTAAAACTAAATGAAAACTATTCAAGAGACTATGACTAAAACTAAAATAGCTGCCAAAAACAACACTGGGCTGAGCTACATCGAGTGTAAATGGTGCATTTATATTAGCGCCTTTATCCAAGGTGCTTTATCCAAGGTGCTTTATCCAAGGTGCTTTATCCAAGGTGCTTTACATCAGGGGTTCTCAACGTTTTTGGCCGGGGACCCCCGGAAATGCTTTGGCAATGGCTCGGGACCCCCGCCCCGCCCCCTCCCGACCCCCAATATAAATTGACTGCTACAATAACCTTAACCCATTTTGGGCAGGAACCCCTTTTGGTGTTTTAAGCATTGATATAATTTAGCTATTGAAAAATAGCAGATCTACAAGCTCATAGCGCGCCACCGAGTGGCGCGCTACGAGCTTGTAGGTCTGCTATTTTAGAAAAATCGTGAAAATAAAATTTTAAAAAGATTGGGCCTTACATTCACCCATTCACACACATTCATACAGCTAGCTTTACATAGATTGTGCATTACATTCACCCATTCACACACATTCATACAGCTAGCTTTACATAGATTGTGCATTACATTCACCCATTCACACACATTCATACAGCTAGCTTTACATAGATTGGGCATTACATTCACCCATTCACACACATTCATACAGCTAGCTTTACATAGATTGGGCATTACATTCACCCATTCACACACATTCATACAGCTAGCTTTACATAGATTGTGCATTACATTCACCCATTCACACACATTCATACAGCTAGCTTTACATAGATTGGGCATTACATTCACCCATTCACACACATTCATACAGCTAGCTTTACATAGATTGGGCATTACATTCACCCATTCACACACATTCATACAGCTAGCTTTACATAGATTGGGCATTACATTCACCCATTCACACACATTCATACAGCTAGCTTTACATAGATTGGGCATTACATTCACCCATTCACACACATTCATACAGCTAGCTTTACATAGATTGGGCATTACATTCACCCATTCACACACACATTGATGCCCGGAGGAAACCACGCAAGGCACCAACCTGCACATCGGGAGCATTTAGGGGTTCAGAGTCTAGCTCAAGGACACTTCGACACTAACTCTGGGGGAGCCCAGGTTCGAACTGGGAACCCATCCGGCCACTCTACCCCTGAGCCACCGCCGCCCGTGTATGTGTGAAGTATGCGCAGTCCACGAAATAATAACGTGCATGCGAAACGCTCCTGGCTACACCAAGATCTGTTGGCGCACGCAGATTTGCTCCGCCGTCTCCATTTTGGAGACGATATAATACGTGCGTGTGGGGGCATACGCACATTTTGAACTGATCCTTCTTTTTTTTTAGAGCATGCATATCCAGGGCCCGCGCTATCTGCGCGTCTGGTGTAGCCGGTATCATTGTCTGGTGTAGCCGGTATCATTGGTCTGGTGTAGCCGGTATCATTGTCTGGTGTAGCCGGTATCATCGTCTGGTGTAGCCGGTATCATCGTCTGGTGTAGCCGGTATCATTGGTCTGGTGTAGCCGGTATCATTGGTCTGGTGTAGCCGGTATCATTGGTCTGGTGTAGCCGGTATCATCGTCTGGTGTAGCCGGTATCATTGGTCTGGTGTAGCCGGTATCATTGTCTGGTGTAGCCGGTATCATTGTCTGGTGTAGCCGGTATCATTGTCTGGTGTAGCCGGTATCATTGTCTGGTGTAGCCGTATCATCGTCTGGTGTAGCCGGTATCATTGTCTGGTGTAGCCGGTATCATTGGTCTGATGTAGCCGGTATCATTGGTCTGGTGTAGCCGGTATCATTGGTCTGGTGTAGCCGGTATCATCGTCTGGTGTAGCCGGTATCATTGGTCTGGTGTAGCCGGTATCATCGTCTGGTGTAGCCGGTATCATTGGTCTGGTGTAGCCGGTATCATTGTCTGGTGTAGCCGGTATCATTGGTCTGGTGTAGCCGGTATCATCGTCTGGTGTAGCCGGTATCATTGGTCTGGTGTAGCCGGTATCATTGTCTGGTGTAGCCGTATCATCGCCTGGTGTAGCCGGTATCATTGTCTGGTGTAGCCGGTATCATTGTCTGGTGTAGCCGTATCATTGTCTGGTGTAGCCGGTATCATCGTCTGGTGTAGCCGGTATCATTGTCTGGTGTAGCCGGTATCATTGTCTGGTGTAGCCGGTATCATTGTCTGGTGTAGCCGGTATCATTGTCTGGTGTAGCCGGTATCATCGTCTGGTGTAGCCGGTATCATTGTCTGGTGTAGCCGGTATCATCGTCTGGTGTAGCCGGTATCATTGTCTGGTGTAGCCGGTATCATTGGTCTGGTGTAGCCGGTATCATCGTCTGGTGTAGCCGGTATCATTGTCTGGTGTAGCCGGTATCATTGGTCTGGTGTAGCCGGTATCATTGGTCTGGTGTAGCCGGTATCATTGGTCTGGTGTAGCCGGTATCATCGTCTGGTGTAGCCGGTATCATTGTCTGGTGTAGCCGGTATCATCGTCTGGTGTAGCCGGTATCATTGGTCTGGTGTAGCCGGTATCATTGTCTGGTGTAGCCGGTATCATTGGTCTGGTGTAGCCGGTATCATCGTCTGGTGTAGCCGGTATCATTGTCTGGTGTAGCCGTATCATTGTCTGGTGTAGCCGGTATCATTGTCTGGTGTAGCCGGTATCATTGTCTGGTGTAGCCGTATCATTGTCTGGTGTAGCCGTATCATTGTCTGGTGTAGCCGGTATCATCGTCTGGTGTAGCCGGTATCATTGGTCTGGTGTAGCCGGTATCATCGTCTGGTGTAGCCGGTATCATTGGTCTGGTGTAGCCGGTATCATTGGTCTGGTGTAGCCGGTATCATCGTCTGGTGTAGCCGGTATCATTGGTCTGGTGTAGCCGGTATCATTGGTCTGGTGTAGCCGGTATCATTGGTCTGGTGTAGCCGGTATCATTGGTCTGGTGTAGCCGGTATCATGGTCTGGTGTAGCCGGTATCATTGGTCTGGTGTAGCCGGTATCATGGTCTGGTGTAGCCGGTATCATTGGTCTGGTGTAGCCGGTATCATTGTCTGGTGTAGCCGGTATCATCGTCTGGTGTAGCCGGTATCATTGGTCTGGTGTAGCCGGTATCATTGTCTGGTGTAGCCGGTATCATTGTCTGGTGTAGCCGGTATCATTGGTCTGGTGTAGCCGGTATCATTGGTCTGGTGTAGCCGGTATCATGGTCTGGTGTAGCCGGTATCATTGGTCTGGTGTAGCCGGTATCATTGGTCTGGTGTAGCCGGTATCATTGGTCTGGTGTAGCCGGTATCATTGTCTGGTGTAGCCGGTATCATTGGTCTGGTGTAGCCGGTATCATTGGTCTGGTGTAGCCGGTATCATTGGTCTGGTGTAGCCGGTATCATCGTCTGGTGTAGCCGGTATCATCGTCTGGTGTAGCCGGTATCATCGTCTGGTGTAGCCGGTATCATTGTCTGGTGTAGCCGGTATCATTGGTCTGGTGTAGCCGGTATCATTGTCTGGTGTAGCCGGTATCATTGGTCTGGTGTAGCCGGTATCATCGTCTGGTGTAGCCGGTATCATTGGTCTGGTGTAGCCGGTATCATCGTCTGGTGTAGCCGGTATCATCGTCTGGTGTAGCCGGTATCATTGGTCTGGTGTAGCCGGTATCATCGTCTGGTGTAGCCGGTATCATCGTCTGGTGTAGCCGGTATCATCGTCTGGTGTAGCCGGTATCATTGTCTGGTGTAGCCGGTATCATTGGTCTGGTGTAGCCGGTATCATTGTCTGGTGTAGCCGGTATCATGGTCTGGTGTAGCCGGTATCATTGGTCTGGTGTAGCCGGTATCATTGGTCTGGTGTAGCCGGTATCATTGGTCTGGTGTAGCCGGTATCATTGGTCTGGTGTAGCCGGTATCATCGTCTGGTGTAGCCGGTATCATCGTCTGGTGTAGCCGGTATCATTGGTCTGGTGTAGCCGGTATCATTGTCTGGTGTAGCCGGTATCATGGTCTGGTGTAGCCGGTATCATCGTCTGGTGTAGCCGGTATCATGGTCTGGTGTAGCCGGTATCATTGTCTGGTGTAGCCGGTATCATTGGTCTGGTGTAGCCGGTATCATTGGTCTGGTGTAGCCGGTATCATTGGTCTGGTGTAGCCGGTATCATTGTCTGGTGTAGCCGGTATCATTGACATACATTGGCTCTTTCCAAACGCGATGGCAGCGCAGTAAATTCCACGCACAGACGTGATCGGTGTTGCTCCGCTGTTACAAACTGCTCTGCCTTCAACAATACAACAATAAGGGCCTTTCTCAGCCCCACCCTTCTCCAATTGTTTATATTGTTGTTTAGTTTCCAGGGCGGAGGGCGGAGGTGAGCGGGTGGGGTCGACCCTTACTGGGCTGCATTCACAAATTCAAGACACGTGTCTTGCGTTTGTCTTTGCTTTATCTGTGGTTTATTTGTGGTGTCGTCCACAGTTTTTGTATCGAGTTGAGCTTGAAATGTACCTGTTCTGCATACTGCTAGTAAATACTTCCATCAATCAATCAATCAATCAATCAATCCTAATGCAAAACCTTTAGAATTTCAAACCCATAAAAACAATAGAATGGTGGACGTTCATTTTAAGATCAAGTAGCTACACCATCAAGGCTGATCATTCAGTACATTAATAAACAAAGCACCATCCATCCACCTTCTGCCGCTTATCCAGAGTCGGTCGCGGGGGCTGTGTTGTTTTGGCAGTCTCTTGAATAGTTTATTTAGTTTTAGTCACATTTTAGTCGACTAAATATCATAAGATTTTAGTCGACGAAAACGGGGTGCATACTTAGTTTAGACTAGTCATTGGTTAGACATTTAGGTTTAGGTGTGCTGCCCCGTGGGAGGTTAGGTTTAGGGTGAGGGTTTGAGATAGGTTGTAGTTGTAGGACTAATGACTGGTCTAACCAATGACTAGTCTAAACCCAAAACTGTCTAAACTAAGTACTGCACCCGACGAAAACTACAGTTGAATTAGTCGACTAAAACTAATTTTGGCGGCCTTGATGCCATTGTAATGACTGTTTTTACACTTGCTGAAAGTAGCCGATCTACAAGTTCACAACGTGTCGCCGCGCGACGCATTGTTTTCAGCATGCAAACAAAGTGTAAAATGACTTATACTGGATCTCTTGTCCACTAGTCCCTTCCTGACATTTTAGTCTAGTATTAATTTGTCTACGAAATTGTCAATATATTTAGTCTCAGCTTCAGTCTTAGCTTTCATTTAGTTTCCATGAGGTTTGTCAGTGGAAAAAGGTAGCCGATGAACAGAATTTCGTCTCAGTTTTAGTCGACGACATCAACACAGTGCAGGGGGCAACAGTTTCAGCAGAGTGCTCCATAATGTACAACATCTATATATATATATCCACCGTCCGCCCTCCTTACCTTCAGTTTGTCCTTAAAGTGGTAGTTGAGCTCCTTGGCCGGCACCAGCACCAGGAGACACAGCAGGCTGGTGATCAGGTCACACATGTTGGTGCTGGCCAGGTTGGCCAGGAGGCTGTACCAGGTCTTGACCAGGGTGAACCAGCCCTGGGGCCGGGGGATGCTGAGGCCCAGGAGGTGCTTGAGCTGAGAGGTGAGGATGGTCAGGGAGGCTCCCGTGGCGAAGCCGCTCAGGAGGGAGTCGGAGAGGTAGACGGAGACGAAGCCCACCTGGAAGAGACCCATCAGCACCTGGAAGGGAGACGGGGAGAGGAGAGGAGACAGACGTTGTGTGTTTTAACCCATTTTCAGCGGGAACTCCTTTTGGTGTTTTTAGCATTATGTTATACTTTAGCTATTGAAAACTATTTTTGAAAAATCGTGAAAATGTATAGTGCAAATCTTTGAATATATATTCTTTCAGAGCCAACGTTTTTAACTCAAATCTCTTAGCTGGGGACAACCTCACCTGGAACCCCCTCAAGGACCACTGGGTAGCGAACCACTATCATGAACTAATCCCAAACCTCCACTGACATCCTTACCTGGTAGACCCCAGCAGTGAAAGTACCTCCACTGACATCCTTACCTGGTAGACCCCAGCAGTGAACCACTGTCCTGAACTAATCCCAAACCTCCACTGCCATCCTTACCTGGTAGACCCCATCCTGGTAGACCCCATCCCCATCCTTACCTGGTAGACCCCATCCTGGTAGACCCCAGCAGTGAACCACTGTCCTGAACTAATCCCAAACCTCCACTGACATCCTTACCTGGTAGACCCCAGCAGTGAAGGTCACCGTAGACCCCACCATGATGGCATAGCAGCTCCTGTCGCACACCGCCACACCACCGCCACTACTGCCATTCCCCTGGCCCGCCAGCAGGGCCGCGCTGCTGCTACCGTTGCCACTACTAACGCCCTCCTCCACGAGGAGGTATCCCGCCGCGGCCAGCTCCCGGTCCACGACCTGGCCGACGAGCAGGCACAGCACCCCGAAGATCCCCACCGAGATGTGCCGAGAGGTGCCCAGGAGGGTGTAGATGATGGAGGAGAAGAAGGACGTGTAGAGGCCGTAGATGGGGTCCTGGCCGGCCAACAGGGAGTAGGCGATGGACTGGGGGACCAGCAGGACGCCCACGATCAGTCCCGACATGACGTCGCCCAGGATCCACTCCCTGAGTCGATAGCGCGGCAGCCATTTCAGAATGGGGAAGAAGCCCAGCACTTTGGCCCGGGTCTTCTCCGGGGTGCACGCGCAGCAGTGTCTTTTGAGTTTGCGGGCGGCGAGCGTTTTCCAGTTCTCTTCCTCTTCCGCCGTCTGCAGTCTTTCCAGGATGAGAGGTTCGTGGCTCCGGTCTCTGGTGTTGGTTCTTCTGTTGTCTGCAGCTAGAGGGCAGCAGAGCTCTCCTGAAGACATGATGAAGCCCTGATCTGTGGAGTAGGGATGGGTGATTAATCAGGCATCAACATCGGTATTGATCTGTGGAGTAGGGATGGGCGATTAATCAGTCATCAACATCGGTATTGATCTGTGGAGTAGGGATGGGCGATTAATCAGTCATCAACATCGGTATCGGATGATATTGGCCTTCACCCATTTAGACTGCAACTAAATGTAAAATGACTTATACTGGATCTCTTAACATTTTAATCTAGTTTTTATTTGTTGACAAAATTGTCAGTAGCCTATATTTAGTCTTAGTCATCATAGCTTAGTTTTCATTTAGTTTCCGTTTAGTTTGTCAGTGGAAAAAGGTAGTCGACGGACATTTTTCATCTTCGTTTTAGTCGACGAAATCAACACTGCTACTTAGTACTTATGTCTAGAGTAGGGAGTGTAGAGACTAGAGCCGGGCCGGATTGCGACATATTCTGACAGTCATAGAAGAAAATAATAGTAATAAATTAATAATAATGAATTACTTCCTTGTCCACGTGTCCCTGGCGTGGTTTAAGTACGTCATCTTTGCTCAATAAATGTGCAGGTCAAGGCCAAGATATGGACACTAGAATACGGCTTGCCAATTGGTTTCATATTGCAGGCCACATTTTGTTTTAGCCCATTATTGTGTAAAAATCACACACGTGTGAACTGAGTGGTGCAACTCCCCCTCTCTGTAATTAGCAGGCAACAGTGCAACACTATCTCTCTCTCTGTTTCTGGCACAACAGCGCCACTTTTGCCCCTACTGGTACTCTAAACATTGGAATATAGTCCCATAGGGAGATTGCTGTTCCTTGGAGTGGTTGCACCAAAAAAAAAAATATATATATATATATATATATATATATAAATTAAAATAACTTATATTAAATTATATATATATATATATATATATATATATATATATAATTTAATATAAGTTATTTTAATTTTTATCCAGGCTCCAGAACATCTCTTATGTCTCAACACAACGTAATGTCCTAAAACCACTGTCTGGTTGAGAAGTGATAGTGATCTCACTCAGTTGGACTTCACTGCACCCGCCCACAATATCCTAATAATACAATTTGAATCATTAATGAGGTCATATTAATCACCAAGGAGTGTGTGGGGCCTGGTACAAAAAAATATACATTGCACCCTGTATAAGATGTGTGACATATACAGCACGCACGCACGCACGCGCGCGCGCACACACACACACACACACACACACACACACACACACACACACACACAACCCTAAAAGGACCCTGGACCACTGGTTGAGAACCAGCTCGCCCAGTCATCACAGATACTTCCTCTATCCAAAACAAGAGTTTACAAGAAAGTACACAAGCCTGCAGTTAAATATGTATTTGTGATATACATAAATAATTCTAGCCTAAGCCTATACACGCTGCTTAATAGTAGTATAAAACGTACAGTTAAAGCCAAAAATAAATACAAAATAAACAAAAATCAATTAATTTAAATAACATCATAACCAATCAATCGTTTCTTTACATGGCAAAAAACAACGTCTTGACTTTGACTGACGCGTTGTATACGTTTAAAACCAGACCATCAAACCAACACCTGGGACGTATTTAGAGTAATGAATGAGGACCATTGTAAACAAGTTGCCAACGTGGACATGCATACATACTACTGTGTAGTTGAACTAGGAAGACTATTAGTGTCAAAGCGTCCAGTCACAGATCTGTTTACTGTGGACTCACTGTGGGACAATTTAATTAAAATACAACTCACCGGAGCTCAGTGTCAATTCCGATTCATATGCTGAGGTTTTAATGCTGTTCTTCTCCTCGATCTTCTGTTACTTTGGATCATTTCTTTACAGCTCAACTTGTCTTCAGTTCAAATCATTTCACACTCACTCTCTCTCTCTCTCCCTCTCTCCGTCCTCCTCCTGTTGAATATGACGCAGGCGCAGCAGCCACCACTGCGTGGTGTTACACCGTGACTGCTGACCTATCGAAATGAGGGACTCCCTAGAGGTCGCTGTTTCACAACATTTCGTGTGTTTCGTCCCCCACACAAAGCCAAAGGTGGTTGTTGGGAATCGGGATTAATGCAGCATGGCCATACAACTTCCATTCTATATTGTATTATCAGACCAAACATTGCTATGCTGATGGTGATGGCACGCCGTAAGCAGAGCGTATACTGTCTGCTGCTACTTGTGTTTATTTGTGTTTCTTTTATAAGATACTCCTGAACTGCGTCTGGGTGAGCGTTTGTTGTGAGACAGTACAATGAGTGGAGAAACAAACGGCCTAGTGTTTTACCGTAGGCCGCCTAAAATAATATTATTTAATATCGGACCCACAGGGGGCTGCAACAATGTTTTGCTTCTCATTGTACCGCCCGGAGGCACGCAGGGCTTAAAGCCAAAAACGACCCCTATGAGATCCTCAGGACTAATCAGTCCCCAGGACTGAGAACTTTAAGCCCTGCTTCTGGTATGGGATGGGATGGGAGCCAATTGGTTTCTATTATTGTCAGAAATGTTACGAATAGGCTATGATGTTGTCTTCTTGAGTATTGGTTCTTCAAATCTCAATTCGGGGAATTAAATAAAAAGTGTGTGTGTGTGTGTGTGATAATGCGATTGATTGATGTATTGCTTGATTGATTGATTGATTCAATTGATTGATTGAACGATGTATTTTAAAGGTTGCTTAAAACAAAACGTGTTAAATGGTTAAAGCCATAACTCTATGGTTAGAGCACTATATTCTGATGGTAACCAAATAACTGCTAGACTAGACTAGAGTAACAGCTTTCCCTACCGACACACATTCAGGTTTCAGCCTATATTAGCCGCAATTTGCAACTCTAGATTTTTTTATAATGGGATGAATCTAGAGTTGCAATACCCTCCATTGACTCCCCACTCATCATTTTGCGTTTGCGATCTGCTTGTCTTAAACGACGTTAAACTCACCAACATTGCAGCTGTAGTCCAAGCTTGAATTATTCTCTTTCAATCTGCAAAGCTTGTTTTTCATAAAAAATCCCCCGTAGACATGTTATGAGCTACTTTCTGTCAAGAAGAAGAAATGTTGGAGTTTGGAAGCGCTCGTTTTTATTAAGGGGTCGCGCTGCTGCCTCCTGCATTATGTGCAAATGCGAAACAGATGCATGCAGGGACGTTCAGTGACTTACGACGAGCGCTTCCAAACTCCAGCACTTAGAAAAAGAATCACTTGCACAGAATTTCTTGACAGAAAGTAGCTCATAACATGTCTACGGGGGATTTTTATGAAAAACAAGCTTTGCAGATTGAAAGAGAATAATTCAAGCTTGGACTACAGCTGCAATGTTGGTGAGTTTAACGTTGTTTAAGACAAGCAGATCGCAAACGCAAAATGATGAGTGGGGAGTCAATGGAGGGTATTGCAACTCTAGATTCATCCCATTATAAAAAAATCTAGAGTTGCAAATTGCGGCTAAGCCTATATCAGCTTCATCTTTATGAAAAGTTCCAATGTTGTTGTCTGCTCATTTGAATCATTTCTTTGGTGCCATCACTTCCCATTTCACTTGTTTAACCATTTTGGGCGGGAACCCCTTTTGCTGTTTTGAGCATTATGTTATAGGCTACTTTAGCTATTGAAAAATAGCAGATCTACAAGCTCATAGCTTGTAGATCTGCTATTTTTGAAAAATCGTGAAAATGTGGCGCAAATCTTTGTACGTATAGGCTATATTCTTTCAGAGCGAACGTTTTTAACTCAAATCTTTGTACGTATAGGCTATATTCTTTCAGAGCGAACGTTTTTAACTCAAATCTTTGTACGTATAGGCTATATTCTTTCAGAGCGAACGTTTTTAACTCAAATCTTTGTTTCTGGGAGGTCCCTGCGGAACAACATATTTTGAGATTGGGCCCGGCGGCCAATTACATATATTTGTGGGGGTCCTTTTTCAGGATTTAGAAGACATTTTGTAGAATCGACCTCAGGTCAAATGGGCTAAGGTCAAGGTTCAAGTTTAGTGGCGACGAAGGGCAAATAGGCCTATCTCACAGCCCGCTTTCCACGCCCACTTCCGGTAAATAGTGGTGTCTTTAACATTAGCATTTACACGTTTTTTTCTCTGGAGAATCTAAGTACATTTTCTAATGTAAAAATGTGACAGACCAATATTATTATGAAGCAAACAAGATGGTAAATCAGGTCGAACAGATAGAACAAACCTTACCCTGAGAAAACAAAAGTTGTAGACTTCTTAAATTACCTCTGTTAACATGTAGCGTCTATGGAGTGACGTCACGCTATCACCACTAACCCCGAAAGGGGGCGTATTAAGGGGGGCGGGGAAATTCTGTGAGATAGGCTTATTGGGTTGCAGCGGCAAAGACATCAAGCAATACAAATAAAAACATAGTACATGTAGCAGATCTGTAGCATTACTGAGTTCTCTGTCCTGGTTGGATAACATTGGTATCCCGACCTCAAAATGTATTTTCTGTTAACCCATTTTGACCTGAGATCAGATTCTAAAAATGTCTGTTTGAAAATGACAGTTTTCTGAAAAAGCTATGTTTCTATGTCAGTCGTTCTCCGATGTTTCAAAAATAGCAGACCTACAAGCTCATAGCGCGGCACTCGGTGGCGCGCTATGAGCTTGTAGATCTGCTATTTTTAAATAGCTAAAGCATAACATAATGCTAACACCAAAAGGGGTTCCCGCCCAAAAGAGCTGGGGATCGAGACATGGAGACTCAACATGTTACTGAACAAACACTCTAGCAATGCACAAGTAGGTTACTATATCAGAATGTAGAGCTATTCACACTTATTTTAACCAAAGAAAATAACGAACCCTATACCTGTTATGGTTCAAGGCAATAAACTTGAATGTTTCATGTCTACTAACTTCATGAATCCTTTTCTCACCTAGGCCTACATGTTTGAAACCACCATGCTATTGCCAACTTGACACTCCTATACTTTGACAAAAAACTAACTGATTGCAAATTTGCAATACATAATGTAGGTAGGGTAAAGGTGGTTGCACACCGGCCGCGTTTTTCGGAAAACCGTTGGAGAAACGCCGCTTAAAAATCTGAATTCGCGCTCGGTGTGTGGAGACCTTAAAGGTGGTTGCACACCGGCCGCGTTTTTCGGAAAACCGATGGATGAACGCCGCTAAAAATCCGAGAAACGCGCCCGGTGTGTGGAGACCTTAAGTGTACGATATTGTTCAGATCAGAAGTGGCATGGGGTGGGTTTGACGATGTCAGTACATTAATATCGCTAATGTGAAGGTGTATTCAGAGGGATTTAAAATCCACAGTGCCATAGATTTAGTAACATTTTGAGGGACTGCATGAAATGCAGTGTTGTCTTGGCAGCACATTTCTATTTTAGTTTTAGTCATAGTCTCTTGAATAGTTTTCACTTGGTTTTAGTCACATTTTAGTCACCTGGAATGTATTAGTGTTAGTCTAGTTTTAGTCGACTAAATATCATATGATTTTAGTCGACTAAATCTACAGGTGATTTAGTCGACTAAAATGATTTTTGGCGGGCCTTGATGCTGTCGTAATGGCAGATTTTATACTTGCTGAAAATAACCGATCTACAAGCTCACAACGCGTCGCAGCGCGACGCGTTGTGAGCTTGTAGATCTGCGACGCATTGTGAGCTTGTAGATCTGCTATTTTCAGCATGCAACTCATTGTAAAATGACTTATACTGGATCTCTGGTCCCTTTCTATCATTTTACTCTAGTTCTTATTTGTCGACGAAATTGTCAGTATATTTAGTCTTAGTTAGTTATCATAGCTTCGTTTTCATGTAGTTTCCATTAGGTTTTTGTCAGTGGAAAAAGGTTTTAGTCGACGAAAACAGCACTGATGAAATAGAAGGAACCTCTGAATAAAACCGGTAGTGCATGTTATGCCCACTGGGCTGGTATAGCATGATGCAACACCTCTGATGTTCATAGGAATGGAATGAGACACATTAGTATGAATGAATGAATGCAACAGCAACAACATACAATTGGGAGACCTGTGTGATTATCCTGTGTTGTAATTGGATGCAGGCTTATGGCCACACATGACCATTTAAAACCATCCCTCTAATCCCTATTCTCTCTCCGCAGCAGACAGAGAGATATTAAACACGCTTGGCTTGGAGATAACGCAAGCTCTTAATCAGGTATGTCTGGTCCTCTTTTTTTTTTTTTGTTGCTTATAATAAGATGTTTTGCAAGACAAAAAAAAGGGAAGGAAAGAAAGAATTTTGAGAGCACTATTAGGCCTCACTATTATGTTCTGAGTGCGAGTTTAATGAGAGCAACGCAACACACACACGTCTCACACACACACACACACACACACACACACACACACACACACACACACACACACACACACAACCTAAAGGCAACAATTATGTCTAGTATTTTTTTGTCTTTCTTTTTTTAGAAGAGTATATGTCTTGTATATCCTGTCCACCCAAGAGTATTGCATTTTCTCTGTACATTTGTTTTGTATTTAATGCCATATTATGACATTTAAAAAAACGAATAGGTGTGTGTGTTTGCGTGTGAAGGGCAGACTAGCTGGCTCTGCAGGCTATTAGGACTTAACCTCGCATAGCCTGCCTTCACAATGCGTATCGCCCCAGGCAGGCAGAAGATAAGTGTGCTATTGTCTGGCTACGAGTACGCGAGGCTAATTAGGACTATAGGTGTCAGATCTGGGTCAAAGGCATTTGCCACTGCCTAGTTACACCTTTATGGTTTCGTTTTAATCTACTTAGTGCAGTGGTCCTGGGCCCCGGGAGGCAGCCCTTGTCAGGGCCTCAAACCCAGTACCGTGCGGTCCAGTTGCCCCGAAGGGCCCCTGAGATCCATGTGCCCCGGCCCCACTGACCCAATGGCTAATTTGGCCCTGCTATACTGTAGTTGAGATAAAGATACTAGGGCACTAGGGATCCACGATTAATCAGTAGCATAATCGGAATCGGCCATATCGGCTATAAAAATAGCACATCGGAACGGTCTCAAAATAATACAGATTTAATCATCTACATTTAATTTGTGTACTCATCTCATTCAGTGGTCATTCAGTTGTGAAAACAGACACTTGGAAAAGAGTATAGGCTGTTTATTGATTGATTGAATACTTTATTAACAGGCTTTGGGCCAAGCCCCTATAGAGCGTCGCAGTCCCACCCCCTACCATGGCCCAGGAAATGAATCCCAATGCATTTTTCCCATAGACATTTCAAAAAGTATTTATTTAAAGACGGTTACGCCGCGGACAAAGCCAACTCGAGTCGTGACAACTCATGACAACACAAACAATATTTTGGACCAAACAAATAATTACAAATAAGAAAAACAACAAAAAAAGTGTTGTAATTGTAACCTGCCGTTTTTTTCTTCTTTCTAATTATTTGTTCGGCCCAAAAAATTGTGTTTGTTGTCATGATTTGTCACGACTCGAGTTGGCTTTGTCCGCGGCGTAAACGTCTTTAAATAAATACTTTCTGAAATGTCTATGAGGAAAATGAACGGAGAATAATTTCCTGGGCCATGGTAGGGGGCGGGACTGCGACGCTCTATAGGGCCTATAGGCTTGTTTCCATTGTGGTCCTCTGTATAATATCGGAATCGGTCAGAATCGGTATCGGCAGATATGACCCTGCAAATAATCAGAGATCGGATACCGGTCATAATTTCATAACCGTGCACCCCATAGGCACCATGCATGACTGTGATAAACAACGTGCCATTTTCCAACCACAAATGGACATACTGTAAAAGCAAACAAACAATGCAATTATACCGTTTTTTGTAGGCCTAATTGTTCTCCTGGTCCAACTTGATCGTTCCCCACGCATGCACCATCTCATAAAACGTGATCCTTGTCGTGCAAGTTGCCAACATTACTGTAAACAAGAGTGTCTTACTCATATAAATATTGCCTTAATTTTATTTCCTACACAGTAAAAGAAAATATGTTTTTAAATCCTCAGTCTTAATTTAATGTGGTCAGTGTACAAATGAAACCAATTTGCTGTAATCTCTTGAGCTTTTCCATCTCTTCTCTCAAATCCAAACCGATATACTCCCCCTCTCATTGTGCCAAATGTGAGGCTCTCCAAAAGCTAAACACAATATAAAAAATCACACCCGTGTGAACTGAGTGGTGCAAGGTCTTATATAGCCTGATCAGCTGTGGTCTGATGTAATGTCAGTTCTCATTGTACTGGGTCCCACGTACAGGTACACACATACACACATACACATACGTAGATACAGACAAAGCTGGTTGTTGGAGTGGTTTGCACCACTCAAAAAAAGTCACACCCGTGTGAAGTGAGGGGGTGCTCTTATCATTATGCATCATCATACATCATCTCATTCTGGCCAATCACAATTTGCGTCCTCACTTAGCCGTCTTCACTTTTCATCTTTAATGTTTATGTTTACAGTAGCCTATAAAGCTGGCCATAGGAAGGGCTAGCGCCTCTCAAAAACTACTTCAATAATTGAACCTAATGCTGGCCATAGGAAGGGCTAGCGCCCCTCAAAAACTACTTCAATAATTGAACCTAAAGCTGGCCATAGGAAGGGCTAGCGCCCCTCAAAAACTACTTCAATAATAACCTAAAGCTGGCGATAGGAAGGGCTAGCGCCCCTCATAAACTACTTCAATAATAACCTAAAGCTGGCGATAGGAAGGGCTAGCGCCTCTCAAAAACTACTTCAATAATAACCTAAAGCTGGCGATAGGAAGGGCTAGCGCCTCTCAAAAACTACTTCAATAAGAACCTAAAGCTGGCCATAGGAAGGCCTAGCGCCTCTCAAAAACTACTTCAATAATTGAACCTAAAGCTGGCCATAGGAAGGGCTAGCGCCCCTCAAAAACTACTTCAATAATGAACCTAAAGCTGGCCATAGGAAGGGCTAGCACCTCTCAAAAACTACTTCAATAATTGAACCTAAAGCTGGCCATAGGAAGGGCTAGCGCCTCTCAAAAACTACTTCAATAATTGAACCTAAAGCTGGCCATAGGAAGGGCTAGCACCTCTCAAAAACTACTTCAATAATTGAACCTAAAGCTGGCCATAGGAAGGGCTAGCGCCTCTCAAAAACTACTTCAATAATTGAACCTAAAGCTGGCCATAGGAAGGGCTAGCACCTCTCAAAAACTACTTCAATAATTGAACCTAAAGCTGGCCATAGGAAGGGCTAGCGCCTCTCAAAAACTACTTCAATAAGAACCTAAAGCTGGCCATAGGAATGGCTAGCGCCTCTCAAAAACTACTTCAATAATTGAACCTAAAGCTGGCCATAGGAAGGGCTAGCACCTCTCAAAAACTACTTCAATAATAACCTAAAGCTGGCCATAGGAAGGGCTAGCACCTCTCAAAAACTACTTCAATAATTGAACCTAAAGCTGGCCATAGGAATGGCTAGCGCCTCTCAAAAACTACTTCAATAATTGAACCTAAAGCTGGCCATAGGAAGGGCTAGCGCCCCTCAAAAACTACTTCAATAATGAACCTAAAGCTGGCCATAGGAAGGGCTAGCGCCTCTCAAAAACTACTTCAATAATAACCTAAAGCTGGCCATAGGAAGGGCTAGCACCTCTCAAAAACTACTTCAATAATTGAACCTAAAGCTGGCCATAGGAAGGGCTAGCGCCTCTCAAAAACTACTTCAATAATGAACCTAAAGCTGGCCATAGGAAGGGCTAGCGCCCCTCAAAAACTACTTCAATAAGAACCTAAAGCTGGCCATAGGAAGGGCTAGCGCCTCTCAAAAACTACTTCAATAATTGAACCTAAAGCTGGCGTTAGGAAGGGCTAGCACCTCTCAAAAACTACTTCAATAATGAACATAAAGCTGGCCATAGGAAGGGCTAGCGCCTCTCAAAAACTACTTAAATAATGAACCTAAAGCTGGCCATAGGAAGGGCTAGCGCCTCTCAAAAACTACTTCAATAAGAACCTAAAGCTGGCCATAGGAAGGGCTAGCGCCCCTCAAAAACTACTTCAATAAGAACCTAAAGCTGGCCATAGGAAGGGCTAGCACCTCTCAAAAACTACTTCAATAATTGAACCTAAAGCTGGCCATAGGAAGGGCTAGCACCTCTCAAAAACTACTTCAATAATTGAACCTAAAGCTGGCCATAGGAAGGGCTAGCGCCCCTCAAAAACTACTTCAATAAGAACCTAAAGCTGGCCATAGGAAGGGCTAGCGCCTCTCAAAAACTACTTCAATAAGAACCTAAAGCTGGCCATAGGAAGGGCTAGCGCCTCTCAAAAACTACTTCAATAATTGAACCTAAAGCTGGCCATAGGAAGGGCTAGCGCCCCTCAAAAACTACTTCAATAATTGAACCTAAAGCTGGCCATAGGAAGGGCTAGCGTCTCTCAAAAACTACTTAAATAATTGAACCTAAAGCTGGCCATAGGAAGGGCTAGCGCCCCTCAAAAACTACTTCAATAATTGAACAGTTGAGACGAATAACCATCTAAGTCCATGCTAATTATCTATAATGATATATACATTATGCGGGGATGGGGTCAGAATAAATTATGGTTGGTTCTCAAACTTTTTCTAGTCAATGACCCCCAAATGAATACTTATTTTCCCACAGACCCCCATTTCAAAATAGCCTATATATATATATGCCACGGACCCCTATAAGAGAAGATTTTCATGGTTCTAGCAAACTCAAATACGCAGTGGGCCAAAATAAAGAAATTGGTAGAAGTCGAGGGCCGGACTGTGTTTCAACACTCGGGCACCGCGGTCAGGAGGACGTCCCAGGAAAACAGCAAAAAAGTAAATGCATTTAAAACTGACGTAAATCAAATCAGTTGCATTCCTTTCTTATCATAGTCTTCTTAGGTAATATTCTTTCATTACAGCCACACTGTCTCCACACAGAAGAGACACAGAGGTTTGCCCTCTGCCTCCCACCTGTCTTGAAAACCCCCGTTTTCAGAGTCCAGCTTTCGTTTAGCCATTTTTGGCGAGAGGGGTAGCTGAAAGTTGACCACAAGCGATATTCTTTCACTGCTGATCAACAGTGAAGAGTAGACGCATGCTTGCGCTTGCAGGCCCTCGATATGTGCCAACTCGCAGTGCATTGCCGGACTTGTAGTAGTATGGTGGTCCGTGCAATATACCAGAGGGCGACTGTGGCTCAGGAGGTAGAGCAGGTCGTCCAATGATCCATGGGTCGGCGGTTCGAATCCCGGCTCCTCCTGTCTACATGTCGAAGTGTCCTTGGGCAAGACACTGAACCCCAAATTGCTCCCGATGTGCTGGTTGGTACCTTGCATGGCTTCCGTTGCCATCGGTGTATGAATGTGTGTGTGAATGGGTGAATGTAATGCACAATCTATGTAAAGCGCCTTGCATAAAGGCGCTATATAAATGCACCATTTACCATTTACCAGTTCTAATACTAATTAAATATCATCCCGCGGGCCAAAGATAATTCATTCACGGGCCTGATTTGGCCCCCGGGCCTTGAGTTTGACATATATGTTCTAGCAGGACTCTTCAGTTTGACATGCATTAGGCTATGGACGGACCTACATGGCATTTCTATCTCTGGGATCCAATTTATTATTGTAAAATCAATGCTAATTTAACTCTGAGAGTGTACAAATGGAACCAAATGGACCCGTCTGTATACACTCTCAGAGTACAGACCCATAAGGGTCTGTACTCTGAGAGTACAAATGATAACTATCATTTAGCTGGGGACCCCCTGAAACTCCCTCAAGGACCCCTGGGGACCCCCTGAAACTCCCTCAAGGACCCCTGGGGACCCCCTGAAACTCCCTCAAGGACCCCTGGGGACCCCCTGGAACTCCCTCAAGGACCCCTGGGGACCCCATGAAACTCCCTCAAGGACCCCTGGGGACCCCCTGGAACTCCCTCAAGGACCCCTAGGGACCCCCTGGAACTCCCTCAAGGACCCCTGGGGACCCCCTGGAACTCCCTCAAGGACCCCTAGGGACCCCCTGGAACTCCCTCAAGGACCCCTGGGGACCCCCTGAAACTCCCTCAAGGACCCCTGGGGACCCCCTGAAACTCCCTCAAGGACCCCTGGGGACCCCCTGAAACTCCCTCAAGGACCCCTGGGGACCCCCTGGAACTCCCTCAAGGACCCCTGGGGACCCCCTGAAACTCCCTCAAGGACCCCCTGAGACTCCCTCAAGGACCCCTGGGGACCCCCTGAGACTCCCTCAAGGACCCCTGGGGACCCCCTGAAACTCCCTCAAGGACCCCTGGGGACCCCCTGAGACTCCCTCAAGGACCCCTGGGGACCCCCTGAGACTCCCTCAAGGACCCCTGGGGACCCCCTGAGACTCCCTCAAGGACCCCCTGGAACTCCCTCAAGGACCCCTGGGGACCCCCTGGAACTCCCTCAAGGACCCCTGGGGACCCCCTGAAACTCCCTCAAGGACCCCTGGGGACCCCCTGGAACTCCCTCAAGGACCCCTGGGGACCCCCTGAGACTCCCTCAAGGACCCCTGGGGACCCCCTGAAACTCCCTCAAGGACCCCTGGGGACCCCCTGAGACTCCCTCAAGGACCCCTGGGGACCCCCTGAGACTCCCTCAAGGACCCCTGGGGACCCCCTGGAACTCCCTCAAGGACCCCTAGGGACCCCCTGGAACTCCCTCAAGGACCCCTGGGGACCCCCTGGAACTCCCTCAAGGACCCCTGGGGACCCCCTGGAACTCCCTCAAGGACACCTAGGGACCCCCTGGAACTCCCTCAAGGACCCCCTGGGGACCCCCTGGAACTCCCTCAAGGACCCCTAGGGACCCCCTGGAACTCCCTCAAGGACCCCTGGGGACCCCCTGAAACTCCCTCAAGGACCCCTGGGGACCCCCTGGAACTCCCTCAAGGACCCCTGGGGACCCCCTGGAACTCCCTCAAGGACCCCTGGGGACCCCCTGAAACTCCCTCAAGGACCCCTGGGGACCCCCTGCAACTCCCTCAAGGACCCCTATAGGGGTCCCCTGAAACTCCCTCAAGGACCCCTATAGGGGTCCCCGGAGGGACCCCACTTTGGGAACCACTGACTTAGACTGACTTATTCTTCTCAACTGCTCAATTTTATCTTCCAAGTCTCATTGTATTGTATATATAATATATATATATATATATATTTTTTTTTACACATTAATTAATTCTCTCTCCCATCTCCAAACCTGGATCGCAACCTCCTAATAACGATCATCCCATTGCGTTGGACGGACGGACGGACGCGTGCGTCTTCACTGCAGATTCGGCACAAACAAGGGACTAAATTATTTTCGCTCCTATGCCACCAAAATGTGGAACGCCCTACCAACAGTCATTAAGACATGCGAATCCCTTGAGTCCCCAAAACCGCTCTCAAAGCTCTCTTTTCCCCTCACTGTATATGTTTCTTTTCCCTTTTTACCTCCTTTATGATTAATTCCTGTTCTGTTCATTGGCTATGTAGAAGTGTCTATTTGTATGTCTCTAAATCTTTTGATGACTTGAACAAGGTGGACTCTCTTGTAAACAAGTGTAATGCTTTATTGGGTCGTCCACTCACAGTTAACAGTCTTTTGTATTGAGTTTGTGCTTGAAATGTACTGTAATTCTGCATGCAAACTGTTAATACATATATCAATCAATCAATCTTCACAGCCATGGTGGACGAGTCCACCGCCGAGCAGTTCCTGGATGCGAACCCGCAGTTCGCCAAGCAGTACTACGACGTCAATTTCCGGCCCAAGGTCATCGGGGAGCTGCTGGACGACGGCCGCAAGATCTCCCTGGACATCACAAACCACCACGAGCTGACGTCCGTGGAGCACAGGTAAATTCACCTTCCACAACAATGCCCCCTTCCCTCCAAACTAGCAAATAACTGGTTTCCTTCAAGAAAGGACTGAAAGTTCACCTGTCACTGTCATCCGGTCAACAGAATCCATAACTCTATCCCCCCCCCCCCCCCCCTCTCCAATTCATTTCTATTCCAATCCTTACATAGATTTAATGTTTTTGTTGAGATATTTAAATTGTTGTTATCGTTGATGTTGTTGTAAATGCATCCATGGGATCGACCCGGATGGAAACAAGACCGCAAGGTCTTTCTTCGGTGATGTCCTTTGTTTGTTACTGTACCCTGTACTGTTTTGCATCTTATATAATAGTCTATATCTAATATCTAATAATCTTTATCTAATAAAACGATCAATCAATCAAAACAGCGAGGTGATGTTCGACCTGATCCGCGACGTCCAGGACGAGAAGGAGATGGAGCTGTCTCTCTACAACCTGCTGAAGCACCTGTGCTCCGTCATACAGGCCGACCGCATGAGCCTCTGGATGCACCGCTCCCGCAACGGCGTCTCCGAGCTGTTCACCAGGTTCGTGTTATTATTGTTTATTATTATTATTTATTATTATTATTATTATTATTATTATTATTATTATTATTATTTGTATTATTATTATTATTATTACTATTTCATTTGAATGTTATTTACCCCGCGCCTCCGCCTCCCAGTTCTTCTGCGTGTGTGTAGTGTCAACACGCACGCACGCACGCGCGCGCACACACACACACACACACACACACACACACACACACACACACACACACACACACACACACACACACACACACACACACACACACACACACACAATGGAATGAAAATAATATAATAATTAGGCCTGCATCGCTTTGGCAAAAACACTCAATTATGAAAAGGACCGCAATGGGGAAAAAGCCTGCCGCTGGCTCCCATTTGTTGAAGAGAGATAATATGCTTAATTACATCGCTTTGGCTAAAACGCTGCATCCAGCTGATAAAGTAGGCTATGTATAACTATAGACTACAGGCATTCATACTGTAACGACAGACATTAATATAGCCTATTATACCGCATAGCATTGTACAATTATATAGCCTACATTTAGGCCTTACGTCGAAATTTGTCTTCAAAATCCTGACAGTTTTCTGAAAAACCTTATGTTTCTGTATCAGTGGTGCTCAATATTTCATGTCAAGGACCCCAAAAAATGTAATTGGCCTCCGCTCCCCCATCTGAAAATATGTTGTTCCAGGGACAATTTACAATTTAGGCATTTAGCAGACGCTCTTAATCCAGAGCGACTTACATTAAGCAAGAACAAAAAGCATGGGAATACATCACATATATAAAAAGCATTTATCAAGAAACATGCGTAAGCTAAGAACGTAACTAGAACATATAATGACACTATACATATAAGCTATACATATATATTATACTATGCTGTACTGTTATTGTGCTGTCTACATGACATGCTATAAGTCGGTTTCGAATGCTATCTAAGTCTAAAAACTGCTGTCTAAGGGGGTAGGATAAGTGCTATGGGCCTCCCGAGAAGCAAAGATTTGAGTTAAAATGTTCACTCTGTAATAATATATATTCAAAGATGTGAGGCACATTTTCAAGATTTTTCAAAAATAGCAGAACTACAAGTTATATGAGCTTGTAGATCTGCTATTTTTCAATAGCTAAAGTACAACATAATGCTTTAAAACACCAAAAGGGGTTCCCGCCCAGAATGGGTTGACAAACAAGCTCGATTGACATTTTGTCAATAGGTCAATACAAAAACTGCTACGAGGATAAAACCAGAAAAAGCACTACGACTTGTTTACATCAGGCAACACCCACAGACACAACACTATGGAGGGAGTGAGAACAACAATATGGACTGGTACCACCCATGTTTACATCAGGCAACACCCACAGCCACAACACTATGGAGGGAGTGAGAACAACAATATGGACTGGTACCACCCATGTTTACATCAGGCAACACCCACAGCCACAACACTATGGAGGGAGTGAGAACAACAATATGGTACCACCCATTTTCAACACAAACATGCAGGGTACATTCTCCTTCTACCGCACCGCCACCCAAGGAATGCCCTGACGCCCTCCCTCAAAAAAATGCAAATCACTTAATGCATCTTTTAAATCAGGCCTGAAAATCCACCTTTCAGCAGGCCCAAGGGAGAGGAAATGATCACCCCCTTTCCCCTCATTGTATATACAGTGTTTCTATTGTTGTCATGGATTTTGTCTTTTATTATTATATTTTTTGAGTGGTGCAAGTACCACTCCAAGGAACAGCAATGTTCCATAGGTTATAACCTATGTGTTGGTTAACCATAATGTGACTATGAGTACCAGTAGGGGCAAAAGTGGCGCTGTTGTGCCAGAAACAGCGCCAGAAACAGGCACTGTTGCCTGCTAATGACAGAGAGAGAGAGAGATGGGGGTGGGGGGGGAGGCAGGGGGAGAGGGGAGTTGCACCACTCAGTTCACACGGGTGCGATTTTTTCTTTACCTTCGATGATATTTAATTTTTGTTGTTAATGTTCATGTCATGTCTATGAATTGATTGCATAGGGCCTAAATGGAAACAAGACCGCAAGGACCTTTTTGTTTTTGGTGCTATCCCGTTTTGGACTGAGTGTTTAGACTGCAACTCTGTTGCTGTTTATTCCTTCTGTATACAGTAAAGCAGTGGTTTTCAACCAGTGGTCTGCGGACCACCAGTGGTCCTTGATTAGCCTGGCTAACAAGCCAGACCGAATCAGCCGTTGGCAAAAAAAGAATTGCCTGCCGGCGGATTACGGTCTGGAGAGGCTCAATTGTACGCCCATTTCCTACACCAGAGAACTGGTGTGGCCAATCGGGACACGGTATGCAATATGGGCGGGCTTTGGTACAGTGACGTTCAATGCTTGAGACCTTTGACTGACAGTAGCTCTAACCAATTGCGTCAAAGAGAAAATGTTTGAACCCGCCCCCCGGGAAACAAGATCCATACACAGCATCTCCAGACTCAAATACCACACGACAGTGTGATTTGAGTCTGGCTTATTAGCCAGGCTAGTCCTTGATGGGATTGTCCTTGATGGGATTCCAGGTGGGCCACAGCTAAATGATGGAAAGTTGGTAACCAACTGGACCCTTCGGGTCATTCGAACATGGGGCTAAACATGTATGCGTTTACATAATTTTATGGCGATTTCTTTATTATTATTTACTATTGTTCTACTAGACCCGAGTAAATTACATCTGGCCACAGTAGTTGGTTTCTGTGGGTTTTTGTACCCTGCAGGGTAGTAGCTGTGGTTTCTTTTACCCAGGGTAGTAGCTGTGGTTTCTTTTACCCAGGGTAGTAGCTGTGGTTTATTTTACCCAGGGTAGTAGCTGTGGTTTCTTTTACCCAGGGTAGTAGCTGTGGTTTATTTTACCCAGGGTAGTAGCTGTGGTTTCTTTTACCCAGGGTAGTAGCTGTGGTTTCTTTTACCCAGGGTAGTAGCTGTGGTTTATTTTACCCTGCAGGGTAGTAGCTGTGGTTTCTTTTACCCAGGGTAGTAGCTGTGGTTTATTTTACCCAGGGTAGTAGCTGTGGTTTATTTTACCCTGCAGGGTAGTAGCTGTGGTTTATTTTACCCTGCAGGGTAGTAGCTGTGGTTTATTTTACCCCAGGGTAGTAGCTGTGGTTTCTTTTACCCTGCAGGGTAGTAGCTGTGGTTTCTTTTACCCTGCAGGGTAGTAGCTGTGGTTTATTTTACCCTGCAGGGTAGTAGCTGTGGTTTCTTTTACCCAGGGTAGTAGCTGTGGTTTCTTTTACCCAGGGTAGTAGCTGTGGTTTATTTTACCCTGCAGGGTAGTAGCTGTGGTTTCTTTTACCCTGCAGGGTAGTAGCTGTGGTTTCTTTTACCCAGGGTAGTAGCTGTGGTTTCTTTTACCCAGGGTAGTAGCTGTGGTTTATTTTACCCTGCAGGGTAGTAGCTGTGGTTTCTTTTACCCTGCAGGGTAGTAGCTGTGGTTTCTTTTACCCTGCAGGGTAGTAGCTGTGGTTTCTTTTACCCTGCAGGGTAGTAGCTGTGGTTTCTTTTACCCAGGGTAGTAGCTGTGGTTTATTTTACCCAGGGTAGTAGCTGTGGTTTCTTTTACCCTGCAGGGTAGTAGCTGTGGTTTCTTTTACCCTGCAGGGTAGTAGTTGTGGTTTCTTTTACCCAGGGTAGTAGCTGTGGTTTCTTTTACCCAGGGTAGTAGCTGTGGTTTATTTTACCCTGCAGGGTAGTAGCTGTGGTTTCTTTTACCCTGCAGGGTAGTAGCTGTGGTTTCTTTTACCCTGCAGGGTAGTAGCTGTGGTTTCTTTTACCCAGGGTAGTAGCTGTGGTTTATTTTACCCAGGGTAGTAGCTGTGGTTTCTTTTACCCTGCAGGGTAGTAGCTGTGGTTTATTTTACCCTGCAGGGTAGTAGCTGTGGTTTCTTTTACCCTGCAGGGTAGTAGCTGTGGTTTCTTTTACCCTGCAGGGTAGTAGCTGTGGTTTCTTTTACCCAGGGTAGTAGCTGTGGTTTATTTTACCCAGGGTAGTAGCTGTGGTTTCTTTTACCCTGCAGGGTAGTAGCTGTGGTTTCTTTTACCCTGCAGGGTAGTAGTTGTGGTTTCTTTTACCCAGGGTAGTAGCTGTGGTTTCTTTTACCCAGGGTAGTAGCTGTGGTTTATTTTACCCTGCAGGGTAGTAGCTGTGGTTTCTTTTACCCTGCAGGGTAGTAGCTGTGGTTTCTTTTACCCAGGGTAGTAGCTGTGGTTTCTTTTACCCAGGGTAGTAGCTGTGGTTTATTTTACCCAGGGTAGTAGCTGTGGTTTCTTTTACCCCAGGGTAGTAGCTGTGGTTTATTTTACCCAGGGTAGTAGCTGTGGTTTATTTTACCCAGGGTAGTAGCTGTGGTTTATTTTACCCAGGGTAGTAGCTGTGGTTTATTTTACCCAGGGTAGTAGCTGTGGTTTCTTTTACCCCAGGGTAGTAGCTGTGGTTTATTTTACCCAGGGTAGTAGCTGTGGTTTCTTTTACCCTGCAGGGTAGTAGCTGTGGTTTATTTTACCCTGCAGGGTAGTAGCTGTGGTTTCTTTTACCCTGCAGGGTAGTAGCTGTGGTTTCTTTTACCCAGGGTAGTAGCTGTGGTTTCTTTTACCCAGGGTAGTAGCTGTGGTTTCTTTTACCCTGCAGGGTAGTAGCTGTGGTTTCTTTTACCCAGGGTAGTAGCTGTGGTTTCTTTTACCCCAGGGTAGTAGCTGTGGTTTCTTTTACCCTGCAGGGTAGTGAAAAAAATCTTCCTAAATGCATACAATTTCTATACAGATTTTTGAGTCGTGCAACCACCTACCTATGTGTTCATGTGTCCGTTCACCTACCTATGTGACTATGAGCACCAGTACCAATGAGTACCAAAAGTGGCGCTGTTGTGCCAGAAACAGAGAGAGAGAGATAGTGCTGCACTGTTGCCTGCTAATGAGAGACAGAGAGAGGGGGGGGGGGGGGGGGGGGGGGGGAGTTGCACCACTCAGTTCACATGGGTGTGATTTTGTTTTTAAAAGACACTTGTGTGAAGTGAGGGGCAATCTTATCATCATACATCGATCTCATTCTGGCCAATAACAATTTGTGTCCTCACTTTTGTCTCCCAGTGTTTACACACTTTTGTCTTCAGTGTCTTCAGTATTCACACAGACCCTCAAAGCTGGACATAGGAGGGGCTAGCACCCGTCAAAAACTCCTTGTGTTAGCAACATACATTTGTACCACCGAGTGGCGCGCTACGAGCTTGTAGGTCTGCTATTTTTTGAAAAATCGAAGAACGACTGACATAGAAACATAGCTTTTTCAGAAAACTGTCAGGATGTAGAAGACATTTTTAGAATCTGATCTCAGGTCAAAATGGGTTGAGAATCACTGGTCTCTGGAATACATTTTCTAATGGGGGTCCGCGGGCTAATAAAGGTTGATTTGGGGGTCCTTGACATGAAAAGGTTTAACGGACATCACAATGTATATTTCCTCCTCCGCAGGTTGTTCAACGTTCACAAAGATGCCAAGTTCGAGAGGTGTATTGTGGCGCCGACCGTCGAGATCGTTTACCCCACGGATTTGGGCATCGTGGGCTACGTGGCGACCAACAAGAAGTTCGTCAACATCTCTGACGTGACCAAGGTACGGAAAGAAAGTCACATCTTAACCCATTTAGGCCTGACGTCGAAATTTAAAAAATGTCTTTTTAAAATGCCTTTTTTTCTTTGTTTCTATATCAGTGGTGCTCAATATTTCATGTCAAGGACCCCAAAAATGATATGTAATATGCCGCCGACCCCCATCTGAAAATATGTTGTTCCAGGGACCTCCCCATGAAGCAAAGATTTGAGTTAAAAACTCGCTCTGAAAGAATATATATTCAAAGATTTCAGGCACATCTTCACGAATTTTCAAAAATAGCAGACCTACAAGCTCATAGCGCGCCACTCGGTGGCGCGCTATGAGCTTGTAGGTCTGCTATTTTTCAATAGCTAAAGTATAACATAATGTTTAAAACACCAACAGGGGTTCCTGCCCAGAATGGGTTAACGCGCTGTACTTTTCTTTCCTTTTTTTTTACCTCATCGTCATCGCACGATAGAGGGTATGAAATGAAATGATTACTATATTTACCCAGGGTATCTGGGCTAAGCTCAAGAACTTGTTTCCGGCCAGGCCCTGCTCATAGAACATTTCATCGTAGTGGTTCAATGCCTTGTTCAAGGGCACTTCAGCGGTGGTCATTTTAACGTGTCGGACCGCTGATTCGAACTGGCGACCTTCCGGTATCAAGACCGCTCCGCAATCCGTTCGGCCACCGCTGCCACTGCACATGCACATGCATGAAGTGAATGGAAAATCGAGTGGCAAAATTTGTGACAAAGTGAGTTTAATGTCGTTTATCGTCGTTTAATGCAAATCAAATACAACGTTTCTGTTGGGATGAATGGCCAGAAAGTAGTTTTTTTGCCACTCAGTAGTAGGCGTTCCTGGATAACTTCCGGGTTTTATGATGATGTCACACGCATACCCTCTATAGTAGGCCAGTCAATCTAAGATTTGACCCAAAAGAAATCGCAAAGGTAATCGTTCAAGGTTTTTTTTTATGATCCTCAGGTTCATCCAAATAACATAAAAAATAGAGTTATATATAAATTGTGGATCATGGTAAATTCAGGGGTTGAAACTAAAGTTGGAGTACCATTAAAAACCTATATGGCAAAAAACATCTAATTTTAATCATGCTTTAAGATGCATGTAATGTGTCAAACTAGGGGGGTTTCTTCTGAATCCATTCCAAGCATTAGTTTTGCACAGAAAACACTCCTTGGGCTAAAAACGGCCATAGCCGTCATCACACATGTGATGAGGTCAGTTAGCAAAGCAAAGTTACTATATTTACCCAGGGTAACTGGACTAAGCATCAGATACTTGTTTACAGCCAGGCTCTGCTCATAGAACATTTCATGGTAGTGGTTCAATGCCTTGCTCAAGGGCACTTCAGCGGTGGTAATTTTAACGTGCCGGTCCGGGGATACGAAACTGGCGACCTTCCGGTATCAAGACCGCTCCGCAAACCGTTCGGCCACCGCTGCCAGCACATTTGGGCAAGTAGCTATGGCCGTTTTTAGCCCACAGAGTGTTTTTTGTGCAAAACTAATGCTTGGAATGGATTCAGAATCATGAAAACCCTCTAGTTTCATATGTCACGTTACTTAAGCCATTTAGACCTGAGCTCGATTCTACAAAATGTCTTCTAAATCAGTTTTCTGAAAATGTTTCTGTCAGTGGCGCTCAACCATTTTCATGTCAAGGACCCCCAGAATTATCTGTATTTGTAACCCCCATCTGAAAATATGTAGTTCCAGGGACGCCCCAGAACCAAAGAACCAACAATTTGAGTTACAAACGTTGGCAAAAATAGCAGATCTATAAGCTCGTAGTGCGGCACTCGGTGCCGCGCTATGAGCTTGTAGATCTGCTATTTTCCAATAGCTAAAGTGTAACATAACGCTTAAAACACCAAAAGGGCTTCCCGTTCTGAATGGGTTAAAGAATGATGAAATTTAGAATCTTTTGCCTTTATATAGGATGTTAATGGTAAATATTGTCAAGGCGAAAATAAATAAATGTAAACCGTTTTTTTGTGTCCTATAGGGTCCATAGAACAGAAAAAAACATGGTTAACAAGAATCTTCACGAAACGTTCACTAAACTGGATTATGCTACATAACTACATACACTATTACGTCATGTTGTAGTCACTGGTGTCAGTGGTTTGTAGTCATCAGGCAGGAACCCACAAACCCACAAACCCACAAACCCACAAACCCGAATCAAAAGTACCAACATATTCCCTGTGATCATCATCATTTTTAGGGCCTACCCTATAAAAGCGTATGAATCCGACACGTTTCTTCGAGTACTTCTAGGAATAGTTTGTTTGACATATAATATCCCTCCATATTCCAACTCGTAGTGACTGGTGAGACACAATCGATGAATAATTTAACTCTGAGAGTGTACAAATGTACACTCTCAGAGTTACAGAGCCATAAGGGTCCATTTGGTTCCAAACTATCATTTAGCTGTGGAACCCCTGGAACTCCCTCAAGGACCCGTGGGGGTCCCCGGACCCCACTTTGAGAACCACTGCTGTAAACCATGAGGGTGGAAAGGCCCAGACCCTACAAACCCCCTCCCTGTGGCAGCGGTGGCCGAACGGATTGCGGAGCGGTCTTGATACCGGAAGGTCGCCAGTTCGAATCAGCGGTCCGACGCGTTCAAATTACCACCGCTGAAGTGCCCTTGAACAAGGCATTGAACCACTACGATGAAATGTTCTATGAGCAGGGCCTGGCTGGAAACAAGTTCTTGAGCTTAGCCCAGATACCCTGGGTAAATATAGTAATCATTTCATTTCCTCCCGCTCGCTCAGCTCAGGTCAGCCAACAAAGTAGCCTGGCTAATAAGCCAGACTAATATCACACAACACTGTCGCGGTATATCAGTCTGGGCTGGCTCCACTTGGATTTCATTTCCCGGGGAACATTTTCTCTTTGACGCAATTGGTCAGAGCTACTGTCAGTCAAAGGTCTCAAGCATTGAACGTCACTGTACCAAAGCCCGCCCATATTGCATACCGTGTCCCGATTGGTCCGACCTGTTCTCGGTTGTAGGAAAGAGGCGTGCTACTGAGCCTCGCCAGACCGTAATCCGCTGGTAGGCAACTTTTTTTTGCCAACGGCTGATTCGGTCTGGTTTATTAACCAGGCTACCAACAAAGGGTGGCTGGCGGAACCAAACAGCTCCACACGTCCCCCACTGACACTCTTCTCCCTTTCTGGCTCCAAAACTACAGAATGAACTTCTCATTGCAATCAGAACCGCAGACTCAGGCCCGACTCACACCTTTACATCTAGCATACAACATTGATGTATGCTTGTTGTATGAGATGTATAGCTGATGCAAGCTCGCAATGCATTTCCAATGGGAGTCACATGGTTTGACACAACATTTGTGTTGTATGGCTTTCGGCTGTGTTTCGACTGCCCCCCCCTCCCCCTCATACAACACACATGTTGTGTCAAACCATGTGACTCCCATTGGAAATGCATTGCGAGCTTGCATCAGCTATACATCTCATACAACAAGCATACATCAATCTTTTGCGAAGGTGTGAGTCAGGCCTCACTCCCAATATTCCGCCGTAGTCTGAAAACCCATCTTCAAACTCCGTCTTAGCCCGGAGCACTTGCCCTAGCGCCTCTATGTAGACATAGCACTATATAGTCAACTTAACCCATTTTGGGCGGGAACCCCTTTTGGTGTTAGCATTATGTTATGCTTTAGCTATTGAAAAATAGCAGATCTACAAGCTCATAGCGCGCCACCGAGTGGCGCGCTACGAGCTTGTAGGTCTGCTATTTTTGAAAAATTGAAGAACGACTGACATAGAAACATAGCTTTTTCAGAACATTTTTAGAATCTGATCTCAGGTCAAAATATAGTTTCATTGTAAAGATATTCTACTTCAAAACATAGGAATTTAAACAATTCCAAAAAGGTAGCACATCCGTAAATGTAATACATGGCAGACAAAGAAAGCTCATGCGTTTCGGCTCCATCCATTCCAAGCATTAATTTTGCACAAAAAACACTCCTTGGGCTAAAAACGGCCATAGCTTCATCACAAATGTGATGATGTCAGCACATTTGGGGCCGTTTTAGACCAATGAGTGTTCCTTTTTTTGTTTGCAAAACAAATGCTTGGAATGGATTCAGCATCATGAAATAAAAAAAAAACCCTTGTTTGACACGTCACATGCTACATAAAGCATGATGACATTTGTTGCTTTGTGGCAGCGGTGGCCGAACGGATTGCGGAGCGGTCTTGATACCGGAAGGTCGCCAGTTCGAATCAGCAGTCCGACACGTTAAAATTACCACCGCTGAAGTGCCCTTGAACAAGGCATTGAACCACTACGATGAAATGTTCTATGAGCAGGGCCTGGCTGGAAACAAGTTCTTGAGCTTAGCCCAGATACCCTGGGTAAATATAGTAATCATTTCATAGGTTCATAGGTTGTTAATTAATGGTATGGTCACATATTATGCCAATTATGAAAATTGCTCAACATATGAAACAGATTCTACCTGCCTGCAGTGCCTGGGGACCAGTGTTGATTTTGTCGACTATAACTAAGACGAAAAACCTTTTTCACTGACGAAAACTAAATAGAAACTAAATGAAAACTAAGCTATGGTGACTAAAACTAAGACTAAATATACTGACAATTTCGTCAAGAAATAAAAACTAGACTAAAATGCTATAGGAAGGGGACTAGTGGACAAGAGATCCAGTATAAGTAATTTTGTAAAATGTGTAAAATCAGTCATTGCGACGGAATCAAGGCCCGCCAAAATGTCGCATTTTAGTCGACTAAATCAACTGTAGACTAAAACTAGACTAACACTAAAACATTCCAGGTGACTAAAATGTGACTAAAACTAAATGAGAACTATTCAAAAGACTATATGACTAAAACTAAAATCAAATTCTGCTGCCAAAAACAACACTGCTGGGGACCCATACTCAACATTTCTAACATGTCCGGGTTCACCATGGGGGCGGGGCTCTATGGGGCTGGCAAGTAGACTACTGCATGTCTAGTTAGGTTCTTAGATTTCAGGCACATTTTCACGAATTTTCAAAAATAGCAGACCTACAAGCTCATAGCGTGCCACTCGGTGGCGCACTATGAGCTTGTAGATCTGCTATTTTTCAATAGCTAAAGTATAACATAATGCTTATGGTTACTGGTTAGGTTCTTAGCTTACCTATGATCCTTGATGACTGTTCCATTATCTGTGTGAGGAAGTACCACTGCTGAACCACTAGAGGGCAGTAGAATACCACGTGACTGTGTGACTAATCCACCCCCCAAAGCCAAACTCAATCTCATTACAACCAAATATACCTTTGACATTTTTCAAAATGTAATAAAACATTTAATTTTCAGGATTCCAATTTTAAAAAATCACACCCGTGTTAAAAGTGAGGGGCGCTCTTGTTCGTCGTACAGCATCCAACGCACACACAGACACACACAGATGAAGACATGTTAATCTGTCCCGAATTAGATCTATACCCAGGATTACTCTGAGGTCACCGGCCCCAAGCCACTTTCACAGACTCAGCGGAATTATGTATAGGGCGCGCGTGTGCGTGTGTGCGTGTGCGTGTGTGCGTGTGTGTGTGTGTGTGTGTGTGTGTGTGTGTGTGTGTGTGTGTGTGTGTGCGTGCGTGCGTGCGTGCGCGCGCGCGCGAAAGTCAACATGTCTACTGTTTCTCTCTGTCCACCCCTCCTCACTCTAGTGACATTTTTATTTGGTTTTAGTCGGTCTTTTGAATACAATTTAATTTAGTTTTAACCATTCATATTTCAGTCATCTGAAATGCTTTAGTGTGTTATAGTCTAGTGCAGTCGACTAAATGTCATAAGATTTTAGTCGGCTAAAATGTGTTTTGTCAGGCCTTGATGGTGTCGTGATGGCTGATTTTACACGTGGTTGCACACTGAAAATAGCAGATCTACAACAAGCTCACAATGCATCACAGTTGTGAGCGTGTAGATCTGCTATTTTCAATGCGCAACCAATCATAATCATAAATTGACTTCTCTTTTAGTTCTCTCGTCCACTAGTCCCTCCCTAACATTTTAGTCTAGTTTTAGTTATCTCGTCCACTAGTCCCTCCCTAACATTTTAGTCTAGTTTTAGTTCTCTCGTCCACTAGTCCCTCCCTAACATTTTAGTCTAGTTTTAGTTCTCTCGTTCACTAGTCCCTCCCTATAGAGCGTTGCAGTCCCGTTGCAGTCCCCCTACCATGGACCAGGAAATGATTCTCCGTTCATTTTCCTCATAGACATTTCAGAAAGTATTTATTTAAAGACGTTTACGCCGCGGACAAAGCCAACTCGAGTCGTGACAAATCATGACAACAAACACAATTTTTTGGGCCGAACAAATAATTAGAAAGAAGAAAAAAACGGCAGGTTACAACACTTTTTTTTTTGTTTTTCTTCTTTGTAATTATTTTGTTTGGTCCAAAATATTGTTTGTGTTGTCATGAGTTGTCACGACTTGAGTTGGCTTTGTCCGCGGCGTAACCGTCTTTAAATAAATACTTTTTGAAATGTCTATGGGAAAAATGCATTGGGATTCATTTCCTGGGCCATGGTAGGGGCGGGACTGCGACGCTCTATTCCCTAACATTTTAGTCTAGTTTTAGTTCTCTTGTCCACTAGTCCCTCCATAACATTTTAGTCTAGTTTTAGTTCTCTCGTTAAGTTTGTTAACTAGTCCCTCCCTAACATTTTAGTCTAGTTTTAGTTCTCTCGTTAAGTTTGTTAACTAGTCCCTCCCTAACATTTTAGTCTAGTTTTAGTTCTCTCGTTCACTAGTCCCTCCCTATAGAGCGTCGCAGTCCCGCCTCCTACCCTGACCCAGGAAATGAAACCCAATGCATTATTCTCATAGACATTTCGTAAAGTATTTATTTAAAGACGGTTACGCCGCGGACAAAGCCAACTCGAGTCGTGACAACTCATGACAACACAAACAATATTTTGGACCAAACAAATAATTACAAAGAAGAAAAACAACAAAGAAAGTGTTGTAACCTGCCGTTTTTTTCTTCTTTCTAATTATTTGTTTGGTCCAAAATATTGTTTGTGTTGTCATGAGTTGTCACGACTCGAGTTGGCTTTGTCCGCGGCGTAACCGTCTTTAAATAAATACTTTACGAAATGTCTATGAGAATAATGCATTGGGTTTCATTTCCTGGGTCAGGGTAGGAGGCGGGACTGCGACGCTCTATTCCCTAACATTTTAGTCTAGTTTTAGTTCTCTCGTTCACTAGTCCCTCCATAACATTTTAGTCTAGTTTTAGTTATCTTAGTCCCTCCCTAACATTTTAGTCTAGTTTGTATTTGTTGACAAAATTGTCAATATATTTAGTCATTGTCATAATAGCTTTGTTTTTATTCAGTTTTGCCCAGTGGAAAAAAGGTATAGACGAAATCAACATTTACCTCTCTCTCTCTCTCTCTCTCTCTCTCTCTCTTTGACCCCCCCCCCCCCCCCTCCTTCCCATACAGGACGAAAACTACAGTGACTATGTGGACACGCTGACGCGTTACAAGACCAGCAATATGATTGCCTTCCCCGTAATGTTAGGTAAAGACCTGGTGGGCGTCGTCCAGGCGATCAACAAACAGAACGGAGACAAATTTACTCCCAAGGACGAGGAGGTAAAAAAAAATCCTATTCCCAAAAGTTAAAGATGGAGTGCCGCGATTCTTTTCCACCCTAAAACATGATCATCAGGTCTTATTATTATATAAGGAGGTATAACTTTTTCAAAAAAAGTGTACAGTATTTGTTAAAATGTGGTTTTTATGTGGGCACGCCCACCAGTTCATTAAGTATGCCTGGTTTGCCTGGTGGGTGGTGATGGGTGGTGATCCACCTGAACTGAAGCCGCACCCACAGCTGTAGCTGTAGGAGGGGTTGATAGTGTGATGTCACTATATTACTGTTTATTTCATTGGCCCGTTTGACTGTCAAGGGTTCAGCCTCCAGGAAGAAACCCTAAATACAAAGTTAATACACCATTGCACATAAAAACGACTCCAGGGTGTCTAATGAAGTACTGTCAGCTCATAAACACATGAAAAACTGGAAAAATACAAGAATTGTGGCACTCCATCTTTACATTTTTAGTACCTCAAAATAGTAGTCATGGTAGCAGTAGGATTTGTTCTTTTTTTAAATTTCCTTCTCCTCAGACAACACACGACCCCAGACTCAACCAAAGCTCACTTTTGAAAATAAAATAACTGCAAAGTTGTAGGTAAAAGTGTTGCTATGGCCTTCAAAGCACCGGATCGGGTTTATCTCTGTGCATGGCAGATGAAGCCATATTGTAGACGTGCTGACGTCCTGCTTTTTGTTTTTGCTTTCTTGATGTAGAAAATGCAAATATTTTTGCATGGACTCTTGCCACTGTGTGAGATCATCCATGCACCTCATGATTTTTCATGATGCTATTTTGAGTGGATAACGCACCAGAAGTCAGAGCACGGTGGTCACAAATGAAGTCACTGACTGTATGGCCACCATTAAAATAACACAGTACAACTGTGTGTATCAAGTCTTTCTCTCAGTCAAAAGAAAGGCATTTTGGGGATGTAGACTGATTTTTATGATATCATACTTTAACAAACGTATTAAAAAGAATCACACCCGTGTGAACTGAGTGGTGTAAGGTCTTATATAGCCTGATCAGCTGTGGTCTGACGTAATGTCTGACGTAATGAAATCACACCCGTGTGAACTGGGTGACCATAGCAACGTGCTCATTTTTTGAGCACAGACAGACAGACAGACAGACAGACTAACAAAGCCAGTCGTAGGAGTGGTTTACACCACTCAAAAAATGTATGTGAACCACACTAACCCTTATTGTTTCCCTGTTTTGGGCTCATTCGTCAAATAGCTAAATTAGCTGATCTACAAGCTCACAGCGTGCATGTGCGTCACGTTTTGTTTTCAGGTCTTCAACAAGTTCTTCAACTTTGGCAACCTGATTCTGAGGTTGTACACTCTGACCTACCAACACGGCTATGAGTCGCGCAAGGCGCAGGTGAGGACCATTTCTGCTTATTTTAATGGACCTTTATTTAGCCCAGGGGTTCTCAACGTTTTTGGCCGGGGACCCCCGGAAATGCTTTGGCAACGTCTCGGGACCCCCGCCCCGCCCCCTCCCGACCCCCAATATAAATTGACTGCTACAATAACCTTAAACCATTTTGGGCGGGAACCCCTTTTGGTGTTTTAAGCCTTGTTATAATTTAGCTATTGAAAAATAGCAGATCTACAAGCTCATAGCGCGCCACCGAGTGGCGCGCTACGAGCTTGTAGGTCTGCTATTTTTGAAAAATCGTGAAAATAATTTTTTTTTTTTTGGAAAATAATTTGGGGACCCCCTAAAATATTTTGGCGACCCCCCGAGGGGTCGCGACCCACGGGTTGAGAACCCCTGATTTAGCCAGTAACATTGAGACACATTGAGAAAACACATTGAGACACTGAAAGTCTCTTGTATAAGTGGGTACTGGCCAAGAGGCAGACATTACATTACACTTCAATGCTACATCGTATCGTATACATCGTATAGTAAGTGTTTTTCGTGCAAAACTAATGCTTGGAATGGATTCAGAATCATGAAAACCCCCTAATTTGACACTTCACATGCTACTTAAAGCATAATTAAATTGAGAACATTTTGCCTTATAATGGTTGTTGATAGTATAACAACTTTCAGCAGCTGTACAAAATTAGGGTGGTTGAATAGAAACCAATGTGGCATATAGACACCCTTACATATAGACACCCTTACATATAGACACCCTTACATATAGAAACCAATGTGGCATATAGACACCCTTACATATAGACACCCTTACATATAGACACCCTTACATATAGACACCCTTACATATAGAAACCAATGTGGCATATAGACACCCTTACATATAGACACCCTTACATATAGACACCCTTACATATAGAAACCAATGTGGCATATAGACACCCTTACATATAGAAACCAATGTGGCATATAGACACCCTTACATATAGACACCCTTACATATAGACACCCTTACATATAGACACCCTTACATATAGAAACCAATGTGGCATATAGACACCCTTACAAACACATTGGTGAAGCATATAGACACCCTTACATATAGACACCCTTACATATAGACACCCTTACATATAGACACCCTTACATATAGACACCCTTACATATAGACACCCTTACATATAGACACCCTTACATATAGACACCCTTACATATAGACACCCTTACAAACACATTGGTGAAGCATATAGACACCCTTACATATAGACACCCTTACATATAGACACCCTTACAAACACATTGGTGAAGCATATAGACACCCTTACATATAGACACCCTTACATATAGACACCCTTACAAACACATTGGTGAAGCATATAGACACCCTTACATATAGACACCCTTACATATAGACACCCTTACAAACACATTGGTGAAGCATATAGACACCCTTACATATAGACACCCTTACATATAGACACCCTTACAAACACATTGGTGAAGCATATAGACACCCTTACATATAGACACCCTTACATATAGACACCCTTACAAACACATTGGTGAAGCATATAGACACCCTTACATATAGACACCCTTACATATAGACACCCTTACAAACACATTGGTGAAGCATATAGACACCCTTACATATAGACACCCTTACATATAGACACCCTTACAAACACATTGGTGAAGCATATAGACACCCTTACATATAGACACCCTTACATATAGACACCCTTACATATAGACACCCTTACATATAGACACCCTTACATATAGACACCCTTACATATAGACACCCTTACATATAGACACCCTTACATATAGACACCCTTACATATAGACACCCTTACATATAGACACCCTTACATATAGACACCCTTACATATAGACACCCTTACATATAGACACCCTTACAAACACATTGGTGAAGCATATAGACACCCTTACATATAGACACCCTTACATATAGACACCCTTACATATAGACACCCTTACAAACACATTGGTGAAGCATATAGACACCCTTACATATAGACACCCTTACATATAGACACCCTTACAAACACATTGGTGAAGCATATAGACACCCTTACATATAGACACCCTTACATACACCCTTACATATAGACACCCTTACATATAGACACCCTTACATATAGACACCCTTACATACACCCTTACATATAGACACCCTTACATATAGACACCCTTACATATAGACACCCTTACAAACACATTGGTGAAGCATATAGACACCCTTACATATAGACACCCTTACATATAGACACCCTTACAAACACATTGGTGAAGCATATAGACACCCTTACATATAGACACCCTTACATATAGACACCCTTACAAACACATTGGTGAAGCATATAGACACCCTTACATATAGACACCCTTACATATAGACACCCTTACAAACACATTGGTGAAGCATATAGACACCCTTACATATAGACACCCTTACATATAGACACCCTTACAAACACATTGGTGAAGCATATAGACACCCTTACATATAGACACCCTTACATATAGACACCCTTACAAACACATTGGTGAAGCATATAGACACCCTTACATATAGACACCCTTACATATAGACACCCTTACATATAGACACCCTTACAAACACATTGGTGAAGCATATAGACACCCTTACATATAGACACCCTTACATATAGAAACCAATGTGGCATATAGACACCCTTACAGACACATTGGTGAAGAACATTCTTGGTAAGAGATGTATTTCCAGATTTGACATTATACTGATAATATTCCCATTATACAAGGACACACATTGTGTACATGTCTAGGTGTAAGCAATGTCTAGGCAAAAGTTATCATTCAGCCTGCAATCTATGCGATGCAAGTTGAAATTAGCCACCAAGTTATTTCAGGAGTTCTCTTCTCTTCTCTTCTCTTCTCTTCTCTTCTCTTCTCTTCTCTTCTCTTCTCTTCTCTTCTCTTCTCTTCTCTTCTCTTCTCTTCTCTTCTCTTCTCTTCTCTTCTCTTCTCTTCTCTTCCCCTCCCCTCCCCTCCCCTCCCCTCCCCTCCCCTCCCCTCCCCTCCCCTCCTCTCCTCTCCCCTCCCCTCTCCTCTCCTCTCCTCTCCTCTTCTCTCCTCTCCACCCTCTAGGTACTGCTGCACGCTGCCAACAGAGTGTTCGAGGAGTTGACCGACGTAGAGAGACAGTACCACAAGGCCCTGTACACGATCCGAAACCTTGTCCAATGTGAGCGCTTCTCTCTGGCATTCCTGGACTTGAGTAAGACTAAGGTGGGTTACTACATGGATACATACTGTATACTGGCTGCTTCCCAGGTGTAAATGTATTGGGCCCGATTCACTAAGCTGTTTAAACTCATATTTTGGGTTTAAAGGAATTTTCCAAACTCCCCACATTAGTAGGCTATAATAAGGCTTTCTAATGACGTATAGTAAGCTTTGGGCCCATCATGTAAGTCTGCATCCGAGCAGACTTGAGAAAGTGGGGCCCTCCGCAAAATCAGACTACTAACGTCACGTGGGACGTTTGGAAAGTTCCTTTGCACCCAAACTATGGGTGTAAAACTGTAAACAGTGAATTGTGCCCCCATTGTATGTGAATTATGGGGTTGCTATAAGAGAGCAAACCTCTGGAC
>NC_136800.1:42315162-42325162 GCF_951216825.1 Electrona antarctica | reverse complement strand
TCAACTTTTAACATTCAGTAGATTTTCTGTGGTCTGGGGTTTTCTGGCTAAAACAAGTGCTCTGATTTTCCTGCTGTTTGTGATGTCACAGCCGGCAAGTCGTAGTTAGTCCAAAGTTGTTTTAGTTTTTTTGATGTCTATGGTGATAATGGTGATAAAGGGCAAGTATAATGTTTTAAGTATAGGGCTGCAAATCTTTGGGTGTCCCACGATTTGATTCGATTCCTATTCTTGGGGTCGATTCAATTTTTCTTTCCAGATTCAAAACTATTCTCTATTCAAAATCACTCAATACTTCAATACAATACAGCATGTGCTGAACTGAAGTGACTAGTACTGACTACAGTAACTTTAAAATGACTGAAGACATGATGTTTACTGTGATTAGGGTAAGCTTGTATTTCATATCACAAACACCATGTAGTGAAAACTCCTGTAACTGTAAGCAGTTCGAATCGATTATTTTTTTACACCCCTAGTTTTAAGGTATATATACGTTTCGTTAGCCAGGGATCCTTTTAACAAATACTATGCCATGAAACAATGCTCCAATAACAAATGTCACACCTTGTCCTGTTTCACAGCAACCCTACAGATGACCATTGGGCTATGGTCAGCGGTCTGCCCGTTTACGTAGCAGAGAATGGACTGGTTAGTCACTTTTTCCCCCCTATAGTCTCCTATAGCTTTGCCCATTTATTCGAGTGTGTAATAATAATAATAATAATAATAACAGTGTCACCTGTATTCATGATCCCTCATACCATCTTCCAGTGGTGGAAAGTAACTAAGTACTTTTACTTAAGTACTGTACTTAAGTATATTTTTGAGGTATTTGTACTTTACTTTTCCAATTTCCAATACTTTTACTTCTACTCATCTACATCTCTGAGCCAAAATTTGTACTTTTACTTCACTACAATTATTTGAAAACTTTGGTTACTAGTTACTTTGGCGATTTGAAATTTTGATTAGAAAACATACATTAACCACTTCAACCCTATACATTTTGGCCTTTTGAAAATAGCCGATCTACAAGCTCACAATGCGTCGCAGCGCGACGCATTGTGAGCTTGTAGATCGGCTCTTTTCAATAGATTTTGTACACATTTTGAACTTATGAAATGGCACATTCTGCACAATGAGTACTTTAAGTACATTTTGATGCCGATACTTTTGTACTTTTACTCAAGTACATTTTCAATTCCGTACTTTTACTTGTAACGAAGTACTTCTAAATTGCAGTATTGGTACTTAGGAGCATTCAGTGATTTGGGTGATTTGGAAAGAAAACCTGGTGCGCCCCGGTAACAAGATGTGCACATGCACACGCTCTACAGTGGGGGAAGTACAACAGACCAACAGCACGTGCACCAAGGCCCGCCCCACTCGATCATGATTGGAGGAAGGCCCCTCTCATCCTGATTGGATGAAGGCTTTGCCACCCAAAGCCCAAACCGAAACTAGGGTTTTTTGACCCCAGGGGCCAGGGAGGAACTCCTTATATGGTCAGCACACTTTATAGTAGGGAGGATTATCCAAAAAATAAGAAAAAATAAGTGATATTTGAATTAAGTGAAATCACTGCATATACCTTTAAGTAAAACAATTGAGTACTTTTTCCATCACTGATCCCTTGTTACCATCTTCCTCTCCTTCCAACAGATCTGTAACATTCTGAACGCACCTGAGGACGACGTCTTCACATTCCAAGTAAGGCAGCTACCCTGGACCCCACATTAGTAAAACACACACAACACTATCCCACTATACGTCATAGTAAGGCAGCTACCCTGGCCCACACATTAGTAAAACACACACAACACTATCCTGCTATAGGCTACGATATAGTAAGGCAGCTACCCTGGTCCACACATTAATAAAAGTATAAAACACACAACACTATACGATATAGTAAGGCAGCTACCCTGGTCCACACATTAATAAAAGTATAAAACACACAACACTATACGATATAGTAAGGCAGCTACCCTGGCCCACACATTAAGAAAAGTATAAAACACACAACACTATACGATATAGTAAGGCAGCTACCCTGGCCCACACATTAATAAAAGTATAAGACACACAACACTATCCTGCTATAGGCTACGATATAGTAAGGCAGCTACCCTGGCCCACACATTAATAAAAGTATAAAACACACAACACTATCCTGCTATAGGCTACGATATAGTAAGGCAGCTACCCTGGTCCACACATTAATAAAAGTATAAAACACACAACACTATACGATATAGTAAGGCAGCTACCCTGGCCCACACATTAAGAAAAGTATAAAACACACAACACTATACGATATAGTAAGGCAGCTACCCTGGCCCACACATTAATAAAAGTATAAGACACACAACACTATCCTGCTATAGGCTACGATATAGTAAGGCAGCTACCCTGGCCCACACATTAATAAAAGTATAAAACACACAACACTATCCTGCTATAGGCTACGATATAGTAAGGCAGCTACCCTGGCCCACACATTAATAAAAGTATAAAACACACAACACTATCCTGCTATAGGCTACGATATAGTAAGGCAGCTACCCTGGCCCACACATTAATAAAAGTATAAAACACACAACACTATACGATATACAGTAGTAAGGCAGCTACCCTGGCCCACACATCAACTATATAATGCGCCACGTCTCTGTGTGCGTGTGTGTGTGCGTGTACGGTTGTAATGCACGTAACTCGAGAACCGTTTGACACACCGACTTCACATTCGACAGACGCGTTCCACACCCCCACAGGGAGTGCAGTGCCAGGTATCGAGTCGGTCGAACCCACGGTTCTCCAGAACCACCACAAAAGGCTCTGGTCAGGCTCTGCCAGTGGGCCTAATGAGGCCAACTCCTTTCACCTGTGCAATTTCCAGCCTCTGCCTCAGCCAATTGAGGCTCAAGCAATCAGGCTCTGCCAGTGGGCCGAATTGATTGCCAAGTACATTTTTCACAGTCAGTTTGCAGTCTTCACACACAGGCACATAGGCCTACACAGATCTCCATGTGGGACATTGGCTGACAGTTAAAACGGGTGCTGTGACAACGTATATCATTAGGTTCCCAAGTTGCATCGTTCCCAAGCAGGCCGGTGGCCGACTGCGACTGGGCACGTACAGGTCTAGTCCTCCTAAAAATGTGCCACGTGTCTGTGTGCGTGGGTGCATGCGTGTGTGTGCGGTTTTAATGCACCTAACTTGAGAACCGTTTGCCCCACCGACTTCATATTCGACACACGCATTCCACACCCCCGCAGGGAGTGCAGTGCCCGGTATCGAGTCGGTCGGACCCACGGTTCTCCAGAACCACCACAAAAGGCTCTGGTCAGGCTCTGCCAGTGGGCCTAATCAGCCTAAATCCCCTCACCTGTGCAATTTCCAGCCTCTGCCTCAGCCAATTGATTGCCATGGCAACCCCACACCTGACAATTGATTAGCCTACTTAACCACAGTCACAGTCAGTCAGTTTGCCCTCTTCACACACAGGCAGATACAGAGATCTCCATGTGGGACACAGACAGGCATACCGTTAAAACGGGTGCTATGACAAGTTGACAACGGGTATTATTAGGTTCCCAAGTTGCATCGTTCTCAAGTAGGCCGGTAGCCGACGGGCACGTACAGGTCTAGTTAATAAAACACACAAAATTATCCCGCTATATACGATAGTAAGGCAGCTACACTGGCCCACACATTAAAACAGGGGTGGGCAACTTTGACGATGGAGAGGGCCACTATATTTCCACACTCACTCCAGAGGGCCACTATATTTCCACACTCACTCCAGAGGGCCACTATATTTCCACACTCACTCCAGAGGGCCACTATATTTCCACTCACTCCAGAGGGCCACTATATTTCCACACTCACTCCAGAGGGCCACTATATTTCCACACTCACTCCAGAGGGCCACTATATTTCCACACTCACTCCAGAGGGCCACTATATTTCCACACTCACTCCAGAGGGCCACTATATTTCCACACTCACTCCAGAGGGCCACTATATTTCCACACTCACTCCAGAGGGCCACTATATTTCCACACTCACTCCAGAGAGCCACTATATTTCCACACTCACTCCAGAGGGCCACTATATTTCCACACTCACTCCAGAGGGCCACTATAGTTCCACACTCACTCCAGAGGGCCACTATATTTCCACACTCACTCCAGAGGGCCACTATATTTCCACACTCACTCCAGAGGGCCACTATATTTCCACACTCACTCCAGAGGGCCACTATATTTCCACACTCACTCCAGAGGGCCACTATATTCCACACTCACTCCAGAGGGCCACTATATTTCCACACTCACTCCAGAGGGCCACTATAGTTCCACACTCACTCCAGAGGGCCACTATATTTACACACTCACTCCAGAGGGCCACTATAGTTCCACACTCACTCCAGAGGGCCACTATATTTACACACTCACTCCAGAGGGCCACTATAGTTCCACACTCACTCCAGAGGGCCACTATATTTACACACTCACTCCAGAGGGCCACTATAGTTCCACACTCACTCCAGAGGGCCACTATAGTTCCACACTCACTCCAGAGGGCCACTATATTTCCACACTCACTCCAGAGGGCCACTATAGTTCCACACTCACTCCAGAGGGCCACTATATTTCCACACTCACTCCAGAGGGCCACTATAGTTCCACACTCACTCCAGAGGGCCACTATATTTCCACACTCACTCCAGAGGGCCACTATATTTCCACACTCACTCCAGAGGGCCACTATATTTCCACACTCACTCCAGAGGGCCACTATATTTCCACACTCACTCCAGAGGGCCACTATATTTCCACACTCACTCCAGAGGGCCACTATATTTCCACACTCACTCCAGAGGGCCACTATATTTCCACACTCACTCCAGAGGGCCACTATATTTCCACACTCACTCCAGAGGGCCACTATATTTCCACACTCACTCCAGAGGGCCACTATATTCCACACTCACTCCAGAGGGCCACTATATTTCCACACTCACTCCAGAGGGCCACTATATTTCCACACTCACTCCAGAGGGCCACTATATTTCCACACTCACTCCAGAGGGCCACTATATTTCCACACTCACTCCAGAGGGCCACATTGCATATAATATTCGTGGCAAAAGTAGCCGATCTAAAAGCTAGATCGGCTGTTTTTGCTATATTCAAATCGAAATCCTGAATTATTTTTTTTACCATTTTTTTTATTGGAATCCTGAAAAGTAACCTTTTTATTTATTTTCAAATGTATTTAAGTATGTTAACTTTCCATTTGGCCATAGCCACTTGCCCATTTGGCCTATATATAACCATCACATTTTGCCATGACGGCTATGGCCGTTTTTAGCCCAATTAAAGGAGTGTTTTTCGTGCAAAACTAATGCTTGCAATGGATTCAGAATCATGATCCCCTAGTTTGATACTGTACATCACATGCTACTTAAATCTACTTAATTTTTTGGGGGGAATTTTACCTTATATAGGTTGTTAAGGGTACCATCACTTATTATAGCATTTTTCAATATGTTCCCCTAGTGGGGACTTTTGATATGTTGTTACTAACAAGAAACAATTTTTGTTTTAAAGACTTTCTGTTGCTTATACTAATGTGTGTGTGTGTGTGTGTGTGTGTGTGTGTGTGTGTGTGTGTGTGTGTGTGTGTGTGTGTGTGTGTGTGTGTGTGTGTGTGTGTGTGTGTGTGTGTGTGTGTGTGTGTGTGTGTGCGTGCGTGCGTGCGTGCGTGCGTGCGTGCGTGCGTGCGTGCGTGCGTGCGTGCGTGCGTGCGTGCGTGCGTGCGTGCGTGCGTGCGTGCGTGCGTGCGTGCGTAGAAACTGTTTGTAGACGCTACAGGGTGGTGTATTAAGAACGTCATCTCTATGCCGCTGTGCAACAAGAAGGAAGAGATCATCGCCGTGGCAACCTTCTTTAACAGGACCGATGGGAAACCTTTTGATGAGCAGGATGAAACTCTGATGGAGGTGTGTGTGTGCGTGCGTACTGCGTGTGTGTGTGTGTGTGCGTGCCTGCGACCTTGTTTTCCCAGGATTTACATGTGTGCGTGACGTGTGGATGTGCACACATGCATTGTTTTTATTTGTTCATTCGTCATTTAATATAACTTCCTGGTCCATCCCGTATACACCCCTAACCCTAAACAGATGATGTAGCCCCCTCCGGTAGATAGATACGATCACAAGGCGTTCTTTTGTTGTACAGACATTTATTAGCGTATGCCAAATGCCGTGAGAACTGAATAAACATAAAAGACAATATACATTCAGTACAGTATTCTCATAGAGAACAATAATGATGAACAACACAAGTTACAATATACAAAACAAACAAATGTAACAAATATACCTCATTGGCCGCATCCACTTTGGGGGGAATGAACGGGGGAAATCTTCTCAGTATCAGTATCTTGACTTTAACTGATATAATTTGAGCTGGACTCTTAAAACAGCCGATCTACATATGGCAGCAGCAATGCACTTTAGCTGTTGCACACTGAAGCTCTCTTCTCAGAATGAACTGGCTCTGCTCTGCTAATTAACAGTGATCGAAACCTCCCTTGCTCATCAACAGATCAGGCTTCAGCTGTTCAGAGGTTACTGTGACCTTAATCAACCAATCAACATAAAATCACCTCAATACACATTGAAACAAAGTAGAGAAACATAGAAAACATGAAATTGACATGAAACAAAAACATTATGAACTTCTTAACTTTATGTACTTATTTATAAAATTGAACTTTTAATTCTGAAGGCAGCTTTTAATCCTGATGACAGCTACAGATGATCTCATTGTCTTTACCTTATATATATATACGTCCTCATCCAGGCCCTGACCAACTTCCTGGTCCATCCCGTATACACCTTAGAGTATATATGAATAGAGACGGCACCCAGAGGAAACCCTGAGGCGAAATGGACATAGTGGCCGGATATGGTATTGCAGCGCTGGCCCAAACACATGAACGCGCTGGTCCGTTGACTATCATTGCGCACGTTCATGATGACACGTGAACGCTGTTTTATACGTGAACACGTGCAATGATAGTCAACGGCCATCGCGTTCATGTGTTTGGGCCCAATCCATCCCAGAATGCACTCTGTTCCTATACCCGGAAGGAGGAGTGAAATCGCCTCATGCGCTTTTGAGCAACTTAATGCAAGTGGATGGGAGGAGAAGTCCGGTGCCGTCTCTATTAATATATAGTCTAAGGCAGCGTTCCCCAAACCTTTTTGGCCGTGCTCCCCCCGTTACCTCCTGACCTAGCTGACGCACCCCCAATGCTCAGTCTGGTTCTATTTGTCCGAAAATGATACACTGAGAGACATGCAGCTAATGTATACCCCCGCAGCTGCTCTATACATCATCTTACAGCGATGTTTACCGGATTTTTGCTGTTTGTGTTAAATAACACCATAAAACCGCCATTACCCTTTTCATATCACGCACCTCCGAGAGGGCGTTCGCGCACCACAGGGGGTGCACGCACCACAGGGGGTGCGCGCACCACAGGGGGTGCACGCACCACAGTTTGGGAACCACTGCTCTAAGGTATACACCCCCTAACCCTAAACAGATGATCTCATTGTCTTTACCGTATATATCAAGGGGCCAGTGAGGCTCTTCAACGTTGAAGCACTGGGCCCTAGTGGTAGGAGGAGGGACTACAGGCGGACCCGTGGATTCATGACCAGGAAACCCCGTGCAGCTGGGCTTTAACATTGAGCGCTCGGTTGCACTTCCGCATTTTGGGGCCCAAATCGAAAAAAGGCGGAAGTAGACGGTCCTTCCGGGTGCTTCAAAACGCCACTGAGCAACTTCCACTGACATGAATAGTCTCTATCCTTTTATATACTCTATGGTATATACATATGTCCTCATCCAGGCCCTGACCAACTTCCTGGGCTGGTCCATGATGATCCCGGACACCTTCGACAAGATCACCAAGCTGGAGAACCGGAAGGACGTCTTCCTGGACATGATGCTGTATCACATCAAGTGTCGCAAGGATGAGATCCAGTTGATCCTGGTGAGTGTTGTTTTCGTCGACTAAAACTATGACGAAAAATGTTCGTCGACTACCTTTCTTCTCCACTGATGAAAACGAAATAAAAACTAAATGAACACTAAGCTATGATGACTAAAACTAAGACTAAATATATAGACAATTTCGTCAACAAATAAAAACTAGACTAAACTGTTAGGAAGGGACTAGTAGACAGGAGATCCAGTATTAAGTCTTTTTACACTTTCTTGCATGCTGAAAATAGCCGATCTACAAGCTCACAACGCGTCGCGCTGCGACGCGTTGTGAGCTTGTAGATCGGCTATTTTCAGCAAGCGTAAAATCAGCACCGATGCCCTCCAAAAGACATTTTAGTCGACTAAATCAACTGCAGATTTAGTCGACTAAAATTTCTTGACGTTTAGTCGACTAACAGACTAACACTAAAAACATTCCAGGTGACTTAAGATGTGACTGAAACTAAATGAAAACTATTGAAGAGACTATGACTAAAACTAATTTTGCTGCCAAAAACAACACTGGTGAGTGGACTCTTGTGCACTTGTAGATGGTATATATGGACAGAGTATGGACCATAGATATAACAAATATATATATATACACTGACACCACGGTGCGTAATCAGCGCCTCAAACTGTGACTCCGCCCACCCCCGGGGGAAGTTGTGATTTGCGCTCGTTCACTGCAATGCAATTTGCGGCATTTTAAAAACAATATTGAGCAGAGTAGCGATTATCAAACGTATTTGCAATGCCATACGTTGAAAGATCTGTTGCCCGTGGACAAGGCACGCTACCTCCGCAAGTTAGATAGCATCGGCATAGATGTTTGTCCGTATGTGATTAAGGATTGGACCAAGTTGCATTGGCAGCCATAGAAAATTCTTACCCCAGGCTAAAACCGGATGTGACGTTTTTGGGCGTTCCTGTCTAGCGTGGTGTCAGTGTATATATATATATATATATCCATCCATCCATCCATCCATCCATCCATCCATCTTCAACCGCTTATCCGTAGTCGGGTCGCGGGGGCAACAGCTCCACCAGAGTGCTCCAGACTTCCCTCTCCACAGCAACATTAGTGACTTCCTCCTGGGGGATTCCGAGACGTTCCAAGGCCAGTGAGTCGATGTATTTCCTCCAACTGCGCCTTGGTCTGCCCCGGGGTCTCCTCCCAGTGGGACGTGCGTCGAGGACCTCCCTAGGGAGGCGCCCGCGAGGCATCCTAACCAGATGCCCGAACCACCTCAGCTGACTCCTTTCCAGGCGAAGGAGCAGCGGTTCTACTCCGAGTCTCTCTCGTGTGACTGAACTTCTCACCCTATCTCTAAGGGAGATGCCAGCCACCCGTCGAAGAAAACTCATTTCGGCCGCTTGTATTCGCGACCTTATTCTTTCGGTCATGACCCACACTTCATGACCATAGGTGAGAGTAGGAACGAAGATTGCTCGGTAGACAGAGAGCTTTGCCTTCTGGCTCAACTCTCTTTTCGTCACAACAGTGCGATACAGCGATATATATATATATATATGTATATATATATATATATATATATATATATATATATATATATATATATATATATAGATGCCTCATTGGCCGCTGCAGTTGGTTGGAGCCGTGTGTGTCCAGCGTAAGGAGGAAGTCAAGCGACGGTACGGAAGGAGTGCTGTGTTCCTCTGTAAAGACATCCAGAGATGACATACAAATTTGACCAAATTTGACTGAGGGACTGCCATTGGATTTTTTTTTTTTTTTTCATGTCATAATATATTATATAAAGCAGGGAATCATAGCTTCAAATTGACATATTGGTTGTTCAGTTTGACCCACCAGTTTTGGAGATATGGCTTATATAGAGTAATGTCTTGCAGAGAAACAGCGAGTTGAGAAAACAGGCTTGAAAGGTTCACTTCTGTGGAC
>NC_136800.1:42305162-42310162 GCF_951216825.1 Electrona antarctica | reverse complement strand
CAAGATTTTTGCCAATGACAGAAGTCCATTTTTTGTTTTGTTTCATGTAATAATAATAAGCCTTCTTGCGTTTGTGTTTCAGACTCTGAACATCTACGTCAATCTGACCCCAGAACAACATAAGTTTGTCATTCGTCTGATGGACATTGCTATCATCGCCACTGACCTGGCTCTCTACTTCAAGTCAGTATATGACACCGTGAGAACACATGCACCCAGTGAAGACACAGTCAGTATATGACTCCATGAGAACAGAACACATGCATCCAGTGAAGACACAGTCAGTATATGACTCCATGAGAACAGAACACATGCACCCAGTGAAGACACAGTCAGTCAGTATATGACTCCATGAGAACACATGCATCCAGTGAAGACACAGTCAGTCACTATATGACTCCATGATAACACATGCACCCAGTGAAGACACAGTCAGTCACTATATGACTCCATGAGAACACATGCATCCAGTGAAGACACAGTCAGTCACTATATGACTCCATGAGAACAGAACACATGCACCCAGTGAAGACACAGTCAGTCACTATATGACTCCATGAGAACACATGCATCCAGTGAAGACACAGTCAGTCACTATATGACTCCATGAGAACAGAACACATGCATCCAGTGAAGACACAGTCAGTCACTATATGACTCCATGAGAACAGAACACATGCACCCAGTGAAGACACAGTCAGTCAGTATATGACTCCATGAGAACACATGCATCCAGTGAAGACACAGTCAGTCACTATATGACTCCATGATAACACATGCATCCAGTGAAGACACAGTCAGTCACTATATGACTCCATGATAACACATGCATCCAGTGAAGACACAGTCAGTCACTATATGACTCCATGATAACACATGCATCCAGTGAAGACACAGTCAGTATATGACTCCATGCAGGGACAAATTAGCCATTGGGCCAGTGGGGTTGTGGCCCAGGGGCCCTTGGCTCTCAGGGGCTCTTCGGGGAAATTAGACGGTAAGGTACTAGGTTTGACGCCCTGAAAAGGGCTCCTGGGGCCCTTCATTGGCTGTTGATTTTGTTAAATGTAGGTTAAAAAGATGATAAAAACACAGAAAAACATGAAAATGTCGCGTGCACGCGCTCTATGGGGGCCCTTCAAATATTACCGGCCCAGGGGCCCTCATGGGGGTTAATCCGTCCCTTCCATGAGAACACATGCGTCCAGTGAAGACAGTCAGTCACTATATGACTCCATGAGAACACATGCGCCCAGTAAAGACACAGACTACAGTATACACACAGGCCTGCTGACTGTGTTGCTACTAGGCCTATGTCACAATTATTACCTCATCGCCCAATCACAATTACTTGAGATAATCGCAATTATGTTTGCATAATACTAAATCTTTTCCACGTTGAAAAATTTCCATACATTTATAAACTTGTTGTAAGCTTAACTATTTCTGCTGTTTTGTTATATCTGCCCTGTGCAGATTCGTAATTTGTATTACGAACCCTAAAAGGCAAACAGAAATACGAATTGTATCGTTCCAATGTTCAATGGAGAAAAATAGAGAAAAAAAAAACAAGAACTCATCCACAGCACCATCTGGTGGTGGGCTCTCGCCACCACAAGTGCATTTTCAAGGGCGAGCACCTTTTAGATTGAAAATGTCCAATTGGCGGCGTGTTTCCTCCTCCGTGTCATCAGTGCCCATACCCGAGGCGGGGTTGGCGAAAGGGCCTTTCTGTGTGGAGTTTGCATGTTCTCCCCGTGTCCCCTAGGGTCGGTACCCTCACAAAAAACATGCAGTAATCCTGGTCTCTAAACTGCCTCCCCCTGGCCAGCCGGGGCGCCTGATGGAGGGGAAAGGAACTGGTTGGAATAACGTGTTCCTTCCACGCGCTACGTCCAACCAGGGAAACTCCCCCCTGTCAGGTGTAAAGGAGCAACTTGGACACTCAGGCATGAAGGAAGCATGAGTTCAAGTCCGTTGCTCTCCCTATGTCCCCCATATATGGGACTAGGTTGGCGGAGGGTGTGTAGAGCCCAGGATCACATTAGATAATTGACACAGGGGTGAAAAATGGGTTACAAAATCGTTTTTTAATTTAAAAAAAAGAAAAAAGAAAATGTCCAATTAACATGTCAATTTAATCCACCCAAAACATACGTTTTGTAAGCGAGGATCATATCGTTTTTGAGGCGCAAATCTACCTTGTTTTGACCCAAAAAGAAGAATCTGAGTTATTAGCGTTCAAAAAGCCTCCTCATAGACGGCATGAGCCAGCGGAATTTACATTTCCGTGTAAATTTTTTCAACGGACCGCTACCGGAGTGTTATGAGGGCATACAGGACGCAGTTGATCACCGTAATCAATTGATAATAGGCATGTAACGATTCACTCAACTCACGATACGATTCGTATCACGATATGAGGTTCACGATACGAGTTTTCACGATATTAAAAAATATATATATTTTAAAGAAAAATTACAGTTTTTTTAATTTTATATAATTTATCTTCCCCCCTGAGATTTTGTATTTAACTACATTGCAAAAAAGTAGCATTACTTTTGACAGTGCAGAAACATAATTGCCTTCCTTGATTAGTATCAACGACCATCATCACCTGGGCACAGTCACAGACAGCTCCCCTCTACAGTGCTCTACTAATGAAAGTGACTATCATTTCTCTCCAAAAGCACTTGAATATGATGGAATATGACTAAAGCTCACATTACACATCACACACTAAAAAAATGAGTGTGTGATTAATCGATTAATTTCAATTAATCGATTCATATCATCGGGATTAATATCGATATATATCGATATACGATATATCGTTACATGCCTAATTGATAAGGTACATAGGCGTCAAAAGGCGCAATTGGCGACGGGTGAGTTAAATCGTTAATCACAATTGGTGGCGACAATTCACTCTTCGCTAAGTCCCACCCAAGCCCGTTGTTGGCCAATACCACGTTAGCGATGGTTACTAAGGTAGGATACTGGTCACGCTTGCATGCTGGTCAAATACCTGGCTCTCATAGACTTCCATTGTAACGGGGAAACAGCTCTCAAAGTCAGTCAGTTAGCACATAAGCGAACACAACAAAAGCTGATTCTGACAGTTTATGACATCAGGAAAACTCATGCAGTTTTATTTTCGTCTTTTGATAGATTTATAAAGTAACTATTTTGGTTGGAGATATACAGTGAAGCGGTTCTGGTGTTCCCAACTCTCGTAAACAAGTCTCCATGCTGTTTGAGATGCACCCAGCTGCAGTCCCAGACATTTCTCCTAAAGTGTCTCCCTCAAACGCGTCCAAAATTGTGTATGGTGTTTGCGACAAGTGGACGAGATCAAACACATTTGTTTACATCCAACAGCCTGGATGGAAGGCTGAGACCGAGGCTACTTCAGAAGTGTGTGTACAGATTTGGACCAATCAGATCGTTTTGTAGGCAAACCAGAACTTCTTTCCACACAAACTTGTCAGGGTTGCCAGGTCTGCTTATTTCCCCGCTACTTTTGGCTTAAGGCTAATAATTAGTGTATGTAATACATTACCAAAACATTAATTATCATAGACATAGGCCTACATAGTATTTATAATGATAAATGCATACAATCTTTTTATTATGATTATATATGGTCATATTATTGTGTTTGTTTTGGCTTGTTTTTCTTGATTTGGCTTTAAGAGTTGGCTTGTTTTTGGAGGTGGGTTGGCTTATTTCTCTCACACAATGTGGCAACACTGAAGTCAAAACAAAAACAAGACAACGTTGACATTTGTTATTAAAAATAAAACCGCATGAGTTTTCCTGATGTCATAAACGGTCAGAATCAGCTTAGTGTTCTAAAAGAGTGACTTTGAGAGCTGTTCCCCCGTTACAATGGAAGTCAATGAGAGCCTATTTTTATTTCTAATATGTACTATTAAACTGCACAACGGAGCGAAATAATTCACGAGCAAACGGACTAGTTTGCTCATAACAAGGTAAGAAAACAAACCCTCTTTCTGAGGTCCACACATGCTGTACAGCAAATATATTTATTGACACTGCTTAAACATTTTGACCAGCATTGCAAGCGTGACCAGTATCCTACCTTAGTAACCGTCGCTAACGTGGTATTGGCCAACAACGGGCTTGGGTGGGACTTAGCGAAGAGCTAATTCATGTTTGACCAATAATTGCAATAATTAAAGTCAACTCATAAACCACGTATAAATCATAAATCATAAATAATGGACAGAGACAAACAATGGAGAGGGAAGGGAAAGCAGGAGAGACCTTTGTTATTTCAGCACACTGTGGCTCATGCCCAGCGACTGTGGCTCATGCACACTGTGGCTCATGCACACTGTGGCTCATGCCCACTGTGGCTCATGCACACTGTGGCTCATGCCCAGCGACTGTGGCTCAGGAGGTAGAGCAGGTCGTCCAATGATCCATGGGTCGGCGGTTCGAATCCCGGCTCCTCCTGTCTACATGTCGAAGTGTCCTTGGGAAAGACACTGAACCCCAAATTGCTCCCGATGTGCTGGTTGGCATGGATTCCGCCGCAATCGGTGTATGAATGGGTGAATGTAATGCACAATCTATGTAAAGCGCCTTGGATAAAGGCACTATATAAATGCACCATTTAGCACACACACACACACACACACACACACACACACACACACACACACACACACACACACACACACATGCACACACACACACACACACACAAATGTGTCTCCTGTGCTTATGCAGGAAGAGGACCATGTTCCAGAAGATAGTGGACCAGTCGAAGACCTACGAGAACTGGAACGAGTGGACCAATTACATGCAGACGAACACCACACGCAAAGAGATTGTCATGTAAGGACACGCACGCACGCACACACACACACACACACACACACACACACACACACACACACACACACACACACACACACACACACACACACACACACACACACACATTTGATGGAAAGGGTACATTATTGATT
>NC_136800.1:42217662-42300162 GCF_951216825.1 Electrona antarctica | reverse complement strand
GAAAGGAGTTGGCCTCATTAGGCCCACTGGCAGAGCCTGACCAGAGCCTTTTGTGGTGGTTCTGGAGAACCATGGGTCCGACCGACTCGATACCTGTCGAGTTACGTGTATAACAACCGTACACACACGTACGCACGCACGCACACACGCACGCAGAGACGTGGCGCATTTATAGTAGGATTGATCTCTCCCACTTCAGAACACTGTTTGTAGTTGATTAGATATTTGACGGCAATGCTTTTTTTTATTTTTGACTTTGTTAAAGTCAATCTGTATGAACTGTAAACAACCTAGAAGAACGTAAGAAGAACTGTTGTGTTCTCAGTGTCCTCTGCAGGGTCCCTTAGTGAGGCTTTTAGGCCATGCAATTTATTTTTGTATTTTAAACTCTGCAATGAATGGGTGTCTGTCTGAGGCCAACACAGATAAAGGTCAAACCTTTACAGTTGGAGCAAGACTCCAAAAGTGGGAGGTATAAAGGCCTATTCATAGTCTGGATTTCGGTGGTGAGGTGACCACCGCTCCGGTGGTGAGGTGACCACCACCGGAGCTGAAATAACATTGAGCGGTGGTGAGTAAAAACAGAGAGAAGGGCTGGAGCGGTGGCGGTGGTTTGCTCTTTACCGCGGCTCGTGACGTCATGTTGTAGTTCGGTGGTCACCTCACCACCGTAAATCCAGACTATGTATGAGCCTTAAGTCCAGAGATATAACGATTGTGATCTTTTAGTACAGATCACTGCTGACTGAAGAACATTTATGCGTCTTCCATAAGTGGGGGGAAAAATCACATGATATACTATAATTAATAAATACCCTTTGTTTAATTTTTTGTTTTGTTTTACAGAATCAAAGGTTTTATGAGCATGATTCAACCAGGATCCTGGATGGCTTGATTCTAGGCTTGATATACATATTCTTTTTGTAAATCTCTATGGGAAAAATAATGAATGGCCAATTTTTTAGTGGAACCAGAATAAACACGCCCACTGCTATGTCCTATATATATATATCGGCTAAAACATAGGCTACAGATGTGCATATAGGCACGCGCACATTTTGATTCTGATGAATATACTGTGACGGAAACCCTGCTATTGTCTGCTAGAGCCAGCAGGTTCTTAATTAATACAACCTATTACTGTACTGCCAGAGTGCAGAGTAGGAGAGTAGCGACACGCTTTGATCTCGCCTCAAAGCGGGTGCCTAATGGGGCTATAGTTCCAAACATTGCTCCTATGGCTGGAACTATCCCATTGAGATAGAATGAGCACTTCCGCATTCCATTGTTACAATGGGAGTCAAAACGCTAGTGTCGCCACTCTCTTACTAGATTACTCTGTGTACTGCATAGGATTTACTGCAGTGTGTAGAATGACAGTTAACCCCATGCATGCACTCATTTCCCCTCATTTCCTTACAGTTGGAGGCCATCGATATTGTCCTTTTCTTTTTGCTGAGGTTTGCGTGATCTGCGCAAAAGGACAGTTAACCCATTTTGGGCGGGAACCCCTTTTGGTGTTTTAAACATTATGTTATAATTTAGCTATTGAAAAATAGCAGATCTACAAGCTCATAGCGCGCCACCGAGTGGCGCGCTACGAGCTTGTAGGTCTGCTATTTTTGAAAAATCGTGAAAATATTTATTTCAGAAAACTGGAGGATTTAGAAGGATTTTTTAAAATTTTGAGGTCAGGCCTAAATGGGTCAAATGATAAGGGACAATATCGGTGGCACCCAACTGTATGTGGAATGCTATATACTAGTGTCGTTTTAACCCAATTCCCCTTTCCTTCATTTCACAGTCGCTGTAATTGCTTCCATGTAGTTCAGTAGAAGAAGTAATAAATAACTATTTTCATATCTGGCCGTTGTGTCTGAGTATCTTTTAACTGGTGTGTGTGCGTGTGTGTGTGTGTGTGTGTGTGTGTGTGTGTGTGTGTGTGTGTGTGTGTGTGTGTGTGTGTGTGTGTGTGTGTGTGTGTGTGTGTGTGTGTAGTAGTCTCTGGAAAGTACACTCATATTTATATTTTAAAAATCACACCCATGTGAAGTGAGGGGCGCTCTTATCATTGGTATCATTGGTTATCACAGGTGGTGTGATTAATTACCTAGCACCTATCGCAATGTACCTGCCAATTGTGTGTCCCAAACATGTGTGCTTCCCTGGTGATCAGAGGAAGTTTTGATAAATTAATTCCAGCTGTCATTCCGGGCCCCTTATTTGCCCGGAGAGAAAGATGTCCGGGTGCATCTCGTGAAAAAGTGGAGATAATTGACTAAATACACGTTTTGTGCCAGAACTTTCACATGGATATGAAACTAGAGGACAATATTTTACTCCACGTCTTTGGAATTATTTAATGGGTGACTAACAAACGGAGCATTTATCACATTTATGCCGTGCATGTTTCATTTCTACCAGGAGCGGGTGCAAGCGATCCATGCCTGTGATACAGAAGTATAATATGAATGATCACAGACATTCTAGGTCTAATTGCAACTCTAGATTCATCCCACTATTAAAAAAAATCTAGAGTTGCAAATTGCGGCTATGTCTGAACTGTGCCCTTTAGTCTATAGCCTAATGTCATGTTTGTCTTTAGTGTAGACAAAATGCCACACTACTTTTCAATGTATTCATTGTCCACAGATTTGTCTCCATATATGGCCTCATTCAGTGTTTTAACCCTCTCTGAGTGTTTTCAGTCCCCCCATGGTAATTGGCGGAGACACGCCTGGGCATTTATTCCCACTTTTGGCCATGTTGTTGTTTAGTTAGGGACTGTGGTAGACTGTCATTTTTGTTTCTGTGTAGATTATCTTGGTTCTTTTCAGTGTTGATTTCGTCAAACTATGATCAAAAATGTTCGGCGACTACTAGACTTACGATGACTAATACTAAGACTAAATGTACTGATAATTTTGTCAACAAATACAAACTAGAACAAAATATTAAGTGGAGAAAAGATCCAGTAGAACTAAAAGACAAGTCATTTTATGGTTTATGTAATTTTAAGTTTGGTCTCGCTCGGGCGTTGCACACAAAATATGATCCGTTCTACAATACAAGCTCACACTGCTTGTGGATCGGCTATTTTCAGCACGCAACCAAGTGTAAAATGTGCCATTACAATGCCGTCAAGGCCTGCCAAAATACATTTTTGTCGACTAAAATCTTATGATATCTCGTTGAGTAAAACTAGACTAACACCGATACATTTCAGATGACACAAATATAACTAAAACTAAATCAAGACTTTCAGTCAAAATCAACACTGGTTCTTTTTCAGGTAGAGTGCAGTGTTTTTGGCTTTATGGCCACCCTGACGTGACGTTGGATGCTTTATGGCCACCCTGACGTGACGTTTGATGCTTTCCCTAAACTGTTCACATTCAATAAGTTTGATTCCAACAATCCATCCACGGTCGTACAGTAACAATCTGGAATATAGCTGTCCAGTTTGTCTTCACAGAGGAGAAGGTACTGTATAAGTATAGTGTCAGATATATGGCCCTGTGTTTTATTGTTTACATTGCAAGATAAGTACGTCATATTTCAATTGGAGTGAAGTACTTCTGCATTTTTACTTCGCTTTGTTTGTCCACTTCTCTGAGCTGTGGTCAAACAAACTTCCATGTCACATGAACTCTCCATGTCATGTGAACTCTCAAAATAAGATAAGATAAGATGAGCCTGTCAGATGCACTGTCAGATGAGCTCTTTCAAACACTGCATCGTTCCTCTCACTGTGGTCAACAGCGCATTTTGGAATAAAGGATTTTCTACTTGAACTGAACAAAGTTGCCTTGGACCTTTAAGTTCACCAATATCTTTGAGTTCAGGAAAGGTAGGTTTCAATATTTTGATTCTTTTGGTCTGGAAGATTTCCATGGTGCCCTGAAATTCATCCTGCAAGTACTATTCCTTGTCTCTGACTTTTATCATTATCTTGAAAGCTTGACCAGATATATCTACTTACAGTCATTAAGAAAGTTGTAATGAGAATACATTACAATCATTTGAAATCCAACATTAGAAGACATAATTAATCCAGTTGATGGTTAAAATAATGTAGACCACACAATTGCACCAATTAAGTCTTTATTTATGAAGATAAAGAGTAGGCAACAGCTCCCAAAGTCTATGTTTGGTTCAAAAACAGATTAAGACAAAACTGCGTTTCACCTCTGCCTGCCTGTGTGTGCGTGCGTGCATGCGTGCGTGTGTGTGTGTGTTTGTGGGGATTGAACCCCAGTCTCACACTCGCCAGGGCTGTTGTGGGTTGGGCAGGGCTGCCAAGTGTGTGTGTGTGTGTGTGTGTGAGTGTATATGTGTGTGTGTGTACATGTGTGTGTATATGTGCTATATATGATGACGAATATATTTCCAATAAATCCACATATTGTTATATGCACATATATGAACCTGAATTGGCTGAATATGGCATCTATACAGCATATATTCTGCATAGGCTATATTGCCGGTAATATATTGGCATGCTTCCTTTCTGTGTGGGGGTTTGGAAAACACCCCTATTTTAAATGCATTAGACCAGTAGCCTAGTACTTCTCAAACCGTTACTGTCTATTATATTTCGCTTAAAGGGGCATTCCACTCATTTTCAACATTTTACTATGTCATTAATATACCTTAGAGCTGTTGTGTGGACATAATAAAAAAGTCCCCCCCATTCTGTGTTTCCTAGAACTGGAGATCTGAAAAAAATCATTAACATGGTGAAACATGGTTAATGATTTTTTTCATACTTAGAGTTCTAGGAAACACAGAATGGGGGGACTTTTTTATTATGTCCACACAACAGCTCTAAGGTATATTAATGACATAGTAAAATGTTGAAAATGAGTGGAATGCCCCTTTAAACTGCAAGAGAATATGATAGCTAGTTAGTATGATGCTGAATGATAATCCACCTTTTGAATAATAGCATTTAAACAAATTACTGAAAAAGTTGCAATTAGTGCCTCTTTGAGCAGATTATAAATTGTGCCATAACATCCAGTCCATTTGTAATGTCAATACCAGGATATGTGCAAAAACGTATAAATCCTTTAACAGTTGTGCTAGTTGAGTTTTTGAATGCTATGTTTTAACATTACACATAAAAGTAATCGTCTTCCAATGTTTACTCTGCTGTAGAAAATATGCCTTGCCCACAGTGGATCTCTCTCTCTCTGCCCCTCCTCTCGCTCTCTCTCCCCCCACCCCATTTGAAATGCATGCGCGCACAGTAGCACACACACACACACACACACACACACACACACACACACACACACACACACACGGAGGAGTTAACTTATTTGTCCCCGCACCGTTCCTCAATCCTCACGCAAGAGACAAACACACCACTGATACTCACTTGTAGAGGCTACTTTCTTCCATGAAAAATATTTTGAAGCAATGTTTAGGCCTACTACTCTTCTCACTGTCTGCTGTTGTAGCCATAAGAAAGGCTAGATGGCTCACCCGCGCTGCTGGCCAATGAGAATTAAGCAGATAAGCACCCTGAATCATAGCCACGTTGATAACGTTTGTATTAAACCAACCCGTTTGTAAATCCTTTAGTTATTTTTGTTTGAACTGCCATAGAACATACGTATAGTATGTAGCCCCTCAGCAAGATGGCCACCGGTGAACTACGTCAGAGACTCCGCCTTGAGCCGCCTTTATTAAATGGTAAATGGTGCATTTATATAATGCCTTTATCCAAGGTGCTTTACAGAGATTGTGCATTACATTCACCCATTCAACACAAACATTCATACACCGATGGCAGCGGAAACCATGCAAGGGACCAACCAGCACATCGGGAGGAATTAGGGGTTCAGCATCTTGCTCAAGGACACTTCGACCGTAACTTTGGGGGAGCCCGGGTTCGAACTGGCAACCTAACGGTTACCATCCAGCGACTCTACCCCTGAGCCATCGCCGCTGTCTATGGTTGTAGCCAGTGTGCTGTGTGTGTTTACTTCCCCCCATGCGTCATGGTGCGTGAGAAATGGGAGGTGTGGCCGTGGCGTGGTGCGTGTGAAAGACGTGAAATGCGTGACTCTCACTCTCAATGGCAGCCCTGCCGGGCCGGGTCTTGGCTGGGTGGGTCACTCTCAATGGCAGCCCTGCCGGGCCGGGTCTTGGCTGGGTGCTACACATGCACCTTTTCAATCGACATGTCATGAAGTCACTGTCCATTTATGACGCAATTTATATATGGTAATTCCTGTCTTTCATGCTGGTGTGATCAACTAGTTCTAGTCAACACTCAACGGTCCACAACTGCACATTTTAATCTTAATTATAAGCTTTTAACAACTCTCTATCTTTTAACGACTCTATCTCTCCGTGCTCATACTGACGCGCAATGTAGCTACCTCCGCCATCGGTGTATGAATGTGTGTGAATGGGTGAATGTAATGCACATGAATGTAATGCACAATCTATGTAAAGCGCCTTGGATAACGGTGCGATATAAATGCACCATTTACCATTTACCGGTGCCCGGGATCGAAGCCTTGACTTTGTCACTGGTCCAAAGGCGAGAGGTGAGAGCTCTATCGACCGAGATACCTGGACACAAATTAAGTTATTGTTATAGCTCATTTTATATTCCTAAGAGAGAATGTCGTGATAATAAAGACAAGACATGTGGAATATAGATATAGAATCTATGTAGAGTTAGAGATCAAATAAAAGATTACTGCAAGGTGTACTGTAACTGTTTACTGCTGTCTCCTCTTTAGATCATCAATGCTGAACAGTGTTGTCACCAGTCAGTGTCCACAGCAGAGTTACTCCACCAACAGTACCTGACAGTTGACCCTGAAGACAGCCATGATGCTACAGACAGGAAGCTGCCATTGTTTCTCCTTCTTATTTCTGTTGTTCACGCTTCATCTTAATCCCACACTGGCTTACTTCCTGAAAGACTGCACTATTCTTTACTCTGACAACGTCTCTGCTGGTGTTTCAGTGGAATGCAAAAATCGTCACCTCCTTAGCATACCAGGCGACATTCCCAGAGAGGTTATATCATTGACCCTCCAGAGTAATGACATTCAGAGGATAAACAAGGCAGATTTTCACCTGGTGAATCTCAGATATTTGCAACTGAGTGACAATTCAATAACGCATGTAGATGACGGTGCTTTTGTCCGTTTGGTGGAACTCAAAGAGCTCCATATGAACTACAACAAACTAACAACACTGACAGACAACATGTTTCAGGGACTGTCTAACATTTTGAAACTGAGCTTGGGTGGAAACAATATCACTTCCATCAACCCTGCAGCCTTCCAGTCACTCCCCAGCTTACAGGAACTAAATCTGAGGAACAACCAGATACATCAAATGACAGACATTATCACCCTCTTACAACTACCACGTTTACAGGCACTGAACATCTCAATTTACGCATTAGAGTCTTTTCAGTCAAAAGATCTGCCATCAAACATGTCCTCTGAGCTCAGGGAGTTGAGAATTAGTTCAGGTTCGATTAAAACGTTTAGCATCACAACAGCCGTGTTTCCACATCTTGAGTTAATCGACCTGTCACACTGTTGTAATGATTCTGGATGGGAGTGGGACATACCAGACAAGTATTTTCTCCGGAATATAACTACGGTTAAATTCTATGGTCCTTATTTTAACTCCACCAAGTCTCTACATAGCCTTGATTCACTAGAAAATCTATACCTGCGTTATATGGGGAAGTGGATAAACGAAGGTCTCCTGCATATTGCCTGTCAAATACCCACAATGAGGAAACTCTACATACGCTTTAATAACATTGCCAACATAAGTGAAGAACTGTCACCTTGTAGTCAACTAACCTACCTGGACCTAGGGTTTAATGACCTGACTGAACTATCAAAGGATTCAATAAAACAAATGAAGCAATTGAGCTATTTGGATCTCAGCAGTAACTACCTTTCCAAAGTGCCAGACGTTGTTAATTATCTCCCCATGCTTCAAACCTTAAGCCTAAACCACAATAGAATTCATGATTTAAGCTGCTCAGACTTCTTAAATGTAACCAGACTCACACACCTTAATCTACATTCCAACAACATCGTTGAACTCAAACAGTGTGTTTTTCAGCATCTCGGTGAGTTGAAGGTTCTGAAAATCAGTGGCAATCGCATCGTTTGGCGATGCATTCAAGACTGGTCTACAGAAACTAGAATTATTGGATGTCAGTCTGAATCAAATTTCATTCCTCGAGATTTTACGAATCTGAAATCGCTCAAACACTTAGCGTTTGGATCAGATGCACTGTACGGTTTTGACAGCACTGCTTTAGAAGGACTGGATGAACTTGAGACTCTTAGTGTAAGTTTCCGTTTTGTCGACACCAGAATTATATCGTTATTGTATTTTCCGTCACTGAAGAACCTGAAGAGCCTTAAAATGAAATTCAACCAGAAATTATTTATGACTAACACATCATCATCATACATCACTTTTAAAAACACGCCGAACCTAGAAGCTCTCGATCTCTCCGACAATGAACTGAAGTCCCTGGACTTCCTGGCACAAGTCAACCTGACTAGACTCTCCTGGCTGGACCTGAGCCGGAATGAGTTGACGGTGAGCTCTGTGTTCCGTTTCCTCCCTGCTCTCAGGTATATTAACATGTATAAGAACCCTTTAGCTTGTGATTGTTCTAATGCTGACTTTCAGCAGTGGATGCAGAACAACATCCAAACACAGGTAGTTAACGCTCGCAGCTACACTTGTGGCTTTCCTCGGGATAAAAAGGGAACCAGGTTTCTGGACTTTGACTATCATTCCTGTTGGGTGGACGCTAGCTTCATCTACTTCATTTCCTCCACTTCTGTGATTGTACTAACCCTGCTCACATCCTTCACCTACCACTTCCTGCGTTTGCATCTTTTCTCTGCCTACTACCTCTTCCTGGCCTTCCTTTATGATGCCAAGGAAAGAAAGAGGGGGTCTCCTCAGCGCTACGATGCCTTCATCTCCTACAACGTTCACGATGAGCTCTGGGTTTACAGAGAAATGCTTCCAGTGCTGGAGGGAGAGCAGGGCTGGAGACTCTGTCTGCACCACCGAGACTTCCTACCAGGTACAAACCTCTCTGTCTCTAAGTAATATATAAATCTGTCTGTCTCTTTCTGTCACCAGCAGATAGGGACCTCTCTCTGTCTGATACAATGTGTTGTCTTTAGTGGCATTATTATTACAGTGATACCATGTCTGCCTCTCAAGAAGTGAAAGTGAAAATAAATGCTTGTATATTATGTTTTGTTTCCAGGTAAACCCATCATAGAGAACATTACAGATGCCATCTATGGCAGCAGAAAGATCATCTGTGTGATCAGCCATCATTTCCTGGAGAGTGAATGGTGCTCTAAAGAGATCCAGCTGGCCAGGTGGGGGCAGTATTGCACGTGTTATAACTAGGGGCTGCCCTACAGTGGCAGCCCCGAGTCATTTAATTATCCTTCCTAATCTAATCGTTCACTTCTCAACTTTACTTACAAACATACACAGTTCATACACACAACACGCACGCACGCACGCGCACACACGTAACATTGCCTCAAACAACAAACAAAAGAGAACATTGCACATTAACTGTAGATCCAGCACTGAGGATTGTCTGAACAGTATAGTCATTAGTCGCCCAACAAGACTCGATCAGCTGCCAATAAAACTCTTCTATAGGAGACTGGATTAGGATATGGGCATGGGAGGGGCAGAGGCATATCAGGGATAAACTGTGAGGGACTGACCCCGGGACCATGACACTAACTTTACTGGGGACCCCCTCGGACCCCTCTTTGAGACCCCCTGCCGGGTTTTGTTGATAAACTCTCTGTCCTGTGGCTCTTTCTTGGTCATTATAAATAAAACTGTCCATACAACTTGACTGAGTGTAAGTGTCCTCTGGTCTCCTGTGTGCAGCTACCGTCTGTTTGATGAACAGGAGGACGTGTTGATCCTGGTGTTTCTGGAGGACATTCCAGCCCACCAGTTGTCTCCCTACTATCACATGAGGAGGCTGGTGAAGAGACACACCTACCTGAGCTGGTCCCATGCTGGACAGCACCCTGGACTGTTCTGGCAGAACCTACGCAGAGCTCTGGACACACCTCACGCTGATCTGACCTCCTGAGCCACATAAGAACCCAGCATGCCTGTTCTGGGAAATGGACCTACAATCTATTAAAATGAACGTTTTTTATGATTTAATTTTGCTGTTTAATTAGTTTATAGGTGGTGTATGTGTATGGTCCGAGAGAACAATGAGATGCACTGCATTGAGGAAGACAATAGGGGGCCCTAATGAGTGAAGATGTATTGTATTGATGATGTCCGTTCTCGTGTAAAGAGTGTTTCTCACTGGACTGCACTTTAAGTCCCACTGGTGTAGCATGAGTGTTTTTAGTGAGCCAACGTGCACAATATCAGCCCCCTGACTCTGATGGACCAGTGTTGCAATTAAAACAAAATAAATCAAATCATTATCATAGAGCGCAATAAACAATGCATAAATGTGTTATTGGTTACTGTAATTATTCTATTTCTGTATCATTGCAGACACCACAAGGAAGTGTTGTGTTGTGTTGTGTTGTGTTGTGTTGTACTGTACTGTGCTCAGCCAAGTCGAAGTAAAGACCCTAAATCCACCCGTTTCGACTGTTCAATCGGCAAGACCGCAGTGATCACTTAGGATCAGTACGATTGTTTTCGACGAGTATGGGCATGCTCTGCCGACTGATAAAACGAAAACCCGGAAAACGACAGGATTAAGGTTGGCGAACATGCGTTAATATTAGGACCGCGCTGCGACATGCTTGCGGTTACGTTTAGGTGAGGGTATGAGGGGAGGCTTGTTGTTTTCAGTAGGCAGTACACCAAAACGACAGGATTAAGGTTGGCGAACATGCGTTAATATTAGGACCGCGCTGCGACATGCTTGCGGTTAAGTTTAGGTGAGGGTATGAGGAGGCTTGTTGTTTTCAGTAGGCTCCCATCATGTCCAGTAGACTGATTAGATTGGTTAACGTCTTATCAATGCCAATCACAGCCAGTAGGATCCAGACTACATGCAGTAGGTCCGATCGGCTAGATAAGATCGGCGTAATAAGTAACCTACTGGGAATTATCGGTTGATTTTCACATTCACATCTTAATAGTAGCCAGATGGTCTTGTCTAAAACACTAACAAGTATATAATATAACTCCCAACTTCTCTCACTAGTTTTATAAGCAACTTAAGCATGAATTAAAAGCACTTTGGGTTTGATTATTTGTTTAATTGATCATGTTTGTAAATGAATAAAGAGTTTTCCTCATGAACAAAACAACCCATAAAGAGATTACATGTGTTTCCTTTTTCATGACAATCAGGTCAATAAACAAAAGAAAACATTGATCTCATACAGTATATGGGAAAACTGTACAGTTTAAAATAAGTGTTAGGATACATACAGTATGGAGCAATATTTCAATTACAATTTTTATATATGGTCATATATTACTATTCCTCTTACCCCATGTTAGCCATGAAATAATTAACTTGCCAACATTCTGTGTTTGAAATGTTGGTTGTTTGGCATTCCATTCATAGTCATGAGATTATGAAAATAACCTAATCATGTATACAGTATTATATTAAAGGAGCATTCAGTGATTTGGGTGATTTGGAAAACCCCCCGGTCCGCCCCGGTAACAAGATGTGCACATGCACACAGTACAGTGGGGGGACACGCAACAGGCCAACAGCACACACACGCCAAGGCCCGCCCCCGCTCGATCATGATTGGAGGAAGGCCCCTCTCTATCCTGATTGGATGAAGGCTTTACCACCTAGCCAAAAACAAAACATAAGGTTTTTTGACCCCAGGGGTTAACTGGGGACAGGGAGGAACTCCTTATATGAACTCCTATATGGTCAGCACACTCTATAGTAGGGAGGATTATCACAACAAAACAAAAAAAATAAGTGATATTTGAATTAAGTGAAATCACTGAATATACCTTTAATTAAACAGCAGACAGTAATTCATTTTAATAAGTTGTGGTTCCATTTCCCCCAACAGAACAGGCATGGTGAGGTCTCAGGTGGTTTAGGAGGTCAGGTCAGAGTGAGGTGTGTCCAGAGCTCTGCGTAGGTTCTGCCAGAACAGTCCAGGGTGCTGTCCAGCATGGGACCAGCTCAGGTAGGTGTGTCTCTTCACCAGCCTCTTCATGTGATAGTAGGGAGACAACTGGTGGGCTGGAATGTCCTCCAGAAACACCAGGATCAATACGTCCTTCTGTTCATCAAACAGACGGTAGCTGCACACAGGAGACCAGAGGACATTTACACTCAGTCAAGTTGTATTTGGCAGTTTTATTTATAATGACCAAGAAGAGCCACAGGGCAGAGTATAATGCTGTATAAACACAGTATACACTTTGTATAATAACACACAGCCTACTTCACTTCATAACACAAGCAATAGTAGTCTAAAATGCAAATAAAGGGGTCTAAATTAATTGCAATCAATCACATTAATCATTGGGCTATGACATCGGCAATACTGCCCCCACCTGGCCATCTGGATCTCCCTGGAGCACCATTCACTCTCCAGGTAATGATGGCTGATCACACAGATGATCTTTCTGCTGCCATAGATGGCATCTGTAATGTTCTCTATGATGGGTTTACCTGGAAACAAAACACAAACATTATTCACACAGTCACACCACACTCAAAACGAATTCACTTCTTGATAGACAGGCAGGCAGCACTTCTTGATAGACAGGCAGGCAGGCAGGCAGGCAGGCAGGCAGGCAGAGAGGCAGGCAGTATTACAGAGTGTAATATAATGCTACTATAGAGCGTCGCAGTCCCGCCCCCTACCAGGGCCCAGGAAATGATTCTCTGTTAATTTTCCTCATTGACATTTCAAAAAGTATTTATTTAAAGACGTTTACGCCGCGGACAAAGCCAACTCGAGTCGTGACAGCTCATGACAACAAACACCATTTTTTGGGCCGAACAAATAATTAGAAAGAAGAAAAAAACGGCAGGTTACAACACTTTTTTTGTTGTTTTTCTTCTTTGTAATTATTTGTTTGGTCCAAAATATTGTGTTTGTTGTCATGAGTTGTCACGACTCGAGTTGGCTTTGTCCGCGCCGTAACCGTCTTTAAATAAATACTTTTTGAAATGTCTATGGGAAAAATGCATTGGGAATCATTTCCTGGGCCTGGCGTCGTCATGAAAGGGGGCGGGACTGCGACGCCCCGCCCCCTACCATGGACCAGGAAATGATTCTCCGTTCATTTTCCTCATAGACATTTCAGAAAGTATTTATTTAAAGACGTTTACGCCACGGACAAAGCCAACTCGAGTCGTGACAAATCATGACAACAAACACAATTTTTTGGGCCGAACAAATAATTAGAAAGAAGAAAAAAACGGCAGGTTACAACACTTTTTTGTTGTTTTTCTTCTTTGTAATTATTTGTTTGGTCCAAAATATTGTTTGTGTTGTCATGAGTTGTCACGACTCGAGTTGGCTTTGTCCGCGGCGTAACCGTCTTTAAATAAATACTTTCTGAAATGTCTATGGGAAAAATGCATTGGGATTAATTTCCTGGTCCATGGTAGGGGGCGGGACTGCGACGCTCTATAGGCTAGACAACACAGACAGAGAGAGGTCCCTCCCGAGTCCCTACCTGCTTTACAACCATTAGTGACACAAAGAGACAGACAGTATTACTTAGAGACAGAGTGGTTTGTACCTGGTGGGAAGTCTCGGTGGTGCAGACAGAGTCTCCAGCCCTGCTCTCCCTCCAGCACTGGAAGCATTTCTCTGTAAACCCAGAGCTCATCGTGAACGTTGTAGGAGATGAAGGCATCGTAGCGCTGAGGAGACCCCCTCTTTCTTTCCTTGGCCTCATAAAGGAAGGCCAGGAAGAGGTAGTAGGCATAGAAAAGATGCAAACGCAGGAAGTGGTAGGTGAAGGATGTGAGCAGAGTTAGCACAATCACACAAGTGGAGGAAATGAAGTAGATGAAGCTAGCGTCCACCCAACAAGAATGGATGTCAAAGTCCAGAAACCTGGTTCCCTTTTTATCCAGAGGAAAGCTACAAGTGTAGCGGTGAGCGTCAACTACCAGTGTTTGGTTGTTGTTTTGCATCCACTGCTGAAAGTCAGCATTAGAACAATCACAAGCTAAAGGGTTGTCATTCATTTTAATAAACCTGAGAGCAGGGAGGAAACTGAACACAGAGACATTGATCACCGTCAACTCATTCTGGCTCAGGTCCAGCCAGGAGAGTCTAGTCAGATTGGCTTGTGTCAGGAAATCCAGGGACTTCAGATTAATGTTCCTAACGGAAAGTGTCTTCAGCTGAGGTACATATTTCCAGGCTTCGTCTGAGAATGGGTCTGGTGGTACACCATAGACATTCAAATGTTCCAAATGTTTCATATCTGAGATCATGAAGTCTGATAGCCCATAGTATTGTGAATCTAATTGTAGTACTGTGAAGCTCTTTAGGTTCTGCAGTAAGGTTGTATTATCTGGCCATTGTAACTCCTGGGGAGGTGAAAATGTCATTTTGGAGGATAAAGGGTTGACATGAAAAGTTAGATTAAGTGTTTCAAGCTCATCTAGTCCTGCCAAATATTCGTTGTTCTGCCATGGAGTCCATTCCATGTCAGTGAATTCCACGTCTAAGTTCTTTAGTGATTTCTGACTCATGAATTCCCCTCTGTTGAGGTAGTCAACATAAATGTTATTTAGATCCAATAATTCTAATTTGTGTAGACCACTCTTGAATGTGTCGCCATACGTCTCAATGAAATTGCGTTTCAGAGTTAGAACCTTTAACTCATTAAGATGTTGGAAAACACACGGTTTGAGTTCATATATGTGGTTGTAATCTAGAAGAAGGTGTGTGACTCTGGTTAAATTTAAGAAGTCTGAGCAGCTTAAATCACGAATCTTATTGTAACGTAAGTTTAGGATTTGAAGCATGGAAAGATTTTTAACATCGTCTGGTACTTTGGAAAGGTGGTTCCTGGAAAGGTTCAGGTGACTGAGTTGGTTCATTTGTTTTATTGAATCCTTAGACAGGTCAGTCAGGTCACCTGACAGCTCCAGGGTGGTTAGCTGAGTACAAGGTGACAGCGTTTCACTAAGGTTGGCATTGAGTCTACCACGCAGGATGAGTGTCCTCAGTGTGGGTATTTTGCAGACAGTATTTAACAGATCTCTGTCTATGAACACATGGTAGTCCAGCTGTAGGTATTCCAGTGAATCCAGGCTCTGCAGAGCCTTTCTGGTGGAGTTAAATGAATGAATGGAAGCAATCAAATAGACCCTAGTTATATTCCTTAGAAAATACTTGTCTGGTATGTCCCACTCCCATCCATATGGGAAACAACACTGTGACAGGTCGATTGTCTTAAGATACGGAAATACAACTGTTGTGATACTAAACTTTTTTATCGACTTTGAATTGATTCGCAACTCCCTGAGCTCAGAGGACATGTTTAATGGCAGATCTTTTGACTGAAAAGACTTGAACTCCTGAATCGTGATGTTCAGCACCTGTAAGCTTGGTAATTGTAAGATGGTGATAATGTCTGTCATTTGATGGGACGTCAATGTCACACTTAGTTCCTGTAAGTTGGTGAGTGACTGGAAGGCAGCAGGGTTGATGGTATGGATATTGTCATGATCCAAGCTCAGTACCAAGAGGTTAGACAGTCCCTGAAACATGTTGTCTGTCAATCTTTTTAGTTGCCGGTTATTGTCCATACGGAGCACTTTAAGTTGCACCAAAGGGACAAAAGCCCCGTCATCTACATGAGTTAATATGATATTATTACTAAGGTCCAAATCCTTGAGATTTGACAGATTGTAAAAATCTGTCCTGTGTATCTCTTCAATTTGATTCCACTGTAGGGTCAATGATATTACGTCTGTGGGAATGTCATCTGGTACGCTATCAAGTTCACAATTATCACAATCCACTGAAACACCAGAAGTGACGTTGTCAGAGTAAAGAATAGTGCAGTTTTTCAAGAAGTAAGCCAGTGTGGGACTAAGATGAAGCGTGAACAACAGAAATAAGAAGGAGAAACAATGGCAGCTTCCTGTCTGAAGCATCATGGCTGTCTTCAGGGTCAACTGTCAGGTACTTGTGGTGGAGTAACTCTGCTGTGGACACTGGTTGGTGACAACACTGTTCAGCATTGATGATCTAAAGAGGATACAACAGTAAAACATTTACAATACACAATGCATGCACCCTTTGATTTGTTCTACATTCTCAGTATATTCCATGTCTCATGTTCCCTTTAAAGCTATTGGGCTCCATTTTCGTCACCGCTAAACCCCTTATCCCTAAACTTCTTTGCCTTTTTTTACTATTTTGAAAAACATTTTTGAGTAGTTCAACTAGCCAATCTACATTGACATGTTGTGAGCTTGTAGACTGGCCATTTTAACTATTCAATTTTTTTTTGCAAAATAGTAAAAAGAAAAGAAAAAAAAAAGGCAAAGAAGTTTAGGGATAAGGGGTTTAGCGGTGACGAAAATGGAGCCCATGGCATCATGTGTGGACAGACGTCCAATGTCCTTGTCATTTGGGACTCACAATAACTGAAAAAGACTTACAAAAAAAAGAAAAGTTCAAAGGTCAACTTTCAAATGAAGCTGTACACAGAAGAACTCTCAAAACTCTCTATCCACTTCTCCATTTAGCCACTTTCACTTCACTGACAGTCATCAAGACATATATCTGATCAGGAAAAAAACAAAAGGGAACAAAAGGGAACTGTGTCTGTTGTTCTGCTCCATGTTTTATAAACGCTGTACTGCCATGACAACTGATGACTCATAACTGTCTGTCTGTCTCTTTCTCGGTTCGCCTTCCTTTCTTGTAAAGGAGGGTGTACTGTTCTTGTCATTTACATTTAAATAGATCAATTCAAATGTGTAATATATACAACAAAGTATACGTCTCTGTCTGTCTGTCTGTCTGTGTTGATATGAATGTGATATTTTGAATGGCTTGTACTAGGGTAATTAGTTGTTTGTAATTACGTTTTTTATTACGTTGTGGTTTTAAATTGTTGTATATTGTTGATAAGACCTTTTTTATGATTTATTTTGTGGCTTTCGCCTTTATTTTATATTTTTATGGAGGGACAGACAGTAGGCTGACAGGAAATGGGGAGAGAGATGAGGGGGGGGGGGAGACATGCAGTAAAGGCCGTCGGGATCGTGAGTCGAACCCGCGGCACACTGCCAGACTGGATTACCAGCCAAGGTGCCTGGACCACTGAGCCATGGCCCAGGCCGTTGATAAGACCTTTATTGATCTTGTGGGGGAAATTCAGGCACCAAAGACCTGGATACACTTAGCCTAAGTACCGTACAGCCTGTGCATTAGCGCAGGGGTTCTCAACCCGTGGGTCGCGACCCCTCGGGGGGTCGCCAAATTATTTTAGGGGGTCCCCAAATTATTTTCAAAAAAAAAAAAAGATTTCTTTTAAAATTTTATTTTCACGATTTTTCAAAAATAGCAGATCTACAAGCTCATAGCGCGCCACCGAGTGGCGCGCTATGAGCTTGTAGATCTGCTATTTTTCAATAGCTAAATTATAACAATGCTTAAAACACCAAAAGGGGTACCCGCCCAAAATGGTTTAAGGTTATTGTAGCAGTCAATTTATATTGGGGGTCGGGAGGGGGCGGGGCGGGGGTCCCGAGACATTGCCAAAGCATTTCCGGGGGTCCCCGGCCAAAAACGTTGAGAACCCCTGCATTAGCGTACATTATCCCTATTATATAAGAATATAACACAGACAAGTCACAATGAACAGTACTTTCCAGGATGAAGGAATTATAATATTGGATCCTACCTTTCTGAACGTCAGTGACAACAACCATTCTTCCAGTGTTTTACCCAGCCAGGAATTAAGTCCATTTGACCACAGCTCAACTGGCACCTCAGAAATAACATGAGTTGACAAATTGTGAAAGAGGAAGCACCCTGAAAATGCAGAAATGCTTCAAAAAAACAAATCAAGAAAGACTTCCCTTTAGTGGAACTAGGACAGAAAGTACACACCAGTGTAAAGAGGTCAAGGTCAGACTCCACCTTAGCTCGTAGTGCGAATGCTATCAATGCATTGAAAGGGACAAAATCATGTTTAACCACAGCATTGAATGCTAGTCGTCTACTGACCTACCAAGATCTCAGTAGCTGCATTCTGTGCGTTGATCACAGCTACTGTCTTGACAGCGACGACGTGCGTTTGTCAACTGACTTACATGGCCATTTATATATGTCTTTATGACATGACATTCCATATGTTGATCCTTCCCCATCCATCCTTCCTCTTCGATGTCTCCCTTTTGACTGATACCTGTCCATTTAATTAAACTCTAGACGGGCCTGCCCCAAAGCTATTCGTGCAGCCGCGCCTGGCAGCCGGCGAGGTCACTTCTCACCCTCAGGTGTCTTACTGGTATCAAAACCTGTACACTCAAGACACGCTCCATATATGGCCCTTTAGGGCGAGGTCACTTCTCATCCTCAGTCGTCTTACTGTACATGTTTTCCCTTTTTTACCTATCCGTGTATCCTATATGATGATTTTTGCATAGAAGTGTATATTTGTTTTTTGTTTGTCTTTAAATGTTTTGATGAATTGAAAATGAACCATTAACCGTAAACAAGTCTTAGTGCTTTTTCTGGTTTTATCCTCTTAGCAGATTTTGTATTGACCTGTACTTTCCTTGAACTGTACCCAATCTGCAAACTGTTAATTAAACAATTTCCAATCAATAAATCAATCAATCAATCAATCAATCAATCAATCAATCAATCAATCAAAAATAACCTTGAGTCACCTGTTGAGGAGCTGCTGGTCAGTGAGTTTGGACAGAGTCATCATTGAGAGACAGAGGAGTTCATCACTGGTACGGCCCTTTCTGAAACCAGTCCCTTGACTTGAAGTGCTCTCGGGAGGTTCCCTCGTCAGAAAGTGCCCCTCCAGCTGAATCAAGTTCCCTTGATTAGGGTGCTGGGTATAAAAAAAACGGTTTGGAAATACCCTCGCCCTCCTTGTGCAGAAACAGGAAACAGACACCATTCGTTGCCATGGTTACCATCATGCAATTGTGTTACCTGTTATTTTGTTTGTACAGTTATATTGCATTGCATCGTGCATGTTTGTGTGACATGTGGATTTCATTAATATGGAAAAAGGAAATACAGCGAGACTGTCAAAAATGACATGTCATATACATACATGGTGTTTATAAATCATTGTGTTAAAAGTTGTTTTGTTTGAAACAAAACAACTTTTAACACAATGATTTATAACAAATTGTTTGTGTGGTTTCATTTATAGTTTTTTCACGGTGGGGTAAATAAAGAGCCCTTGTGAACATCAGTTGGAGCGTTGTATATTCTGCATCAGATGAAGATTGTTTAGGAGCAGTTTATTTATCATTTATTTGTGGTGGTACATACATTTGTAGGTCGCGGTTTCCATGCGGACAGAGAGCAGGGTTGCACAAGGCAATCGAGTCCAATCCCAATTGCCTCCCTCAAGCCCTGAGCCCTGAACCCTCATTGACTTTACTGACTTCAGCTGTATAAGTGCTTGAGGGTGAGAGGCTGCAAGGGCTCCAAATTGTTGTGAAAGGAATGGGACAGCACTTTGAAGATGAATCCGCCATTCATGACACTTTGCATCACTTTATAAAACCTGTCCTTATTCACAGCCAGTGCCTACATGCATGACATGTCTATCATGTCTATTTATGTCGTTTTATTATTAGTTTCATAAATACACTTTCCTGTGTGATAGGGGTTGTAATATTCATATATAATAATATTCATCATAAATTGCATTTCCATATTATTTTACTTTGCTCATTAGTCATTTCTCATCATGTTTCCCTTATTATTATTATTGTTATTAAATATATAGCCTATCCTTCCATTCCGTCTCCCTTTGAGAACAGTGAGAAAGCACTATTGTGTTTGTTGACATTCTAACCGCGGTACATAACTAATTTGCATACTTAAATGATTGACGTTCGGAGGATCCCCCTCATTCCCCTGGTAACGCTATGAATTTCTTTGCCAAAGTCAGCTAAAGTCAGCATCGATGCTGACTTTGGCAAAGGGCACATAAAGGGGCGGGGCTGAGCCCTCACTGACTTACCGATTTCAAATGGGACATCCCTCAAGCCCTCGCAGACTTCACATGAACGCGCAGCTAAATCAGTGAGGGCTCATTGAGTCAGCAAGGGAGTGGATTGGGATTGGGCCCTAGATCGGCACAGACTCGCTCTTGAGGGCTTTATAAGCCACTTCCATTCAAGGCTTCTTGGTTTCGGACGATACTTACTATGGCGCAGCCTCGCGTGAACGCGCATATCGAGGGCAAGTGTGTAGAGCGAGTGGCGAGGAGCTGGTTTCAGAAAGGGGGGTAGGTTCCCAAGTTCCAGCCTATGCTTCCAGCAGGGATGGATTCTGACTACATGATGACCCCTGGTGGCCACAAACTCAAACAACACAGACAGAGCCAGAACCAGACAGTCAGTCACATTCACTGCACATGACATAACCATAGGCGCTGGAGGAGAGGTCAGAAGGGTCTATCTCTATGTGTATTGGGATATGAATGGTTTAATTAGTCATTTGTAATTTTAGTAATTTGGCACGCAGTCTTTGCCATTCCACTGGTGATGTCACCCGGCCGGAACTCAAGACTAGTGTATGTTGCAACACGGATGAGAGAAAGATACGGACACGTCTCCGGTGTCCGTGCCTCTCTCGTCCGGGTTTATCCATCAAACAACAAACCGCAGAGAGTGGACGAACACAGAACGTTTCATAATGTAAGTTTGCAGTGCACAGACCTTTCTTTGTGTATCTTTGTGTCTGAGATTGTCTTTGCACGGCCAGACAGGACAGTCTGTGCAAAGTTGTGAAAACAGGAGGAATTTCCACCCGAAGATCAAAGACTGTTTGTTTTATTGTGAGCTAACGATAATGCTAAGCTATAGCCTCGAGTACGGGGACCGCATGTAAATCCGACGAGTACAGTCTAGAGTTGAACTTGAACCAGTTGGTCGTTTTGAGGGACAGACTGTCCTTTTCAACCTGAAGACACAAAGAGCAGAGCTTTGAGCAACCATGCAGGGCTTCACTTAGCCCCATATGTGCCCTCAGTCGGGGCGACTGTGGCTCAAGAGGCAGAGCAGGTCGTCCAATGATCCATGGGTCGGCGGTTCGAATCCCGGCTCCTCCTGGCTACATGTCGAAGTGTCCTTGGGCAAGACACTGAACCCCAAATTGCTCCCGATGTGCTGGTTGGTACCTTGCATGGCTTCCGCCGCAATCGGTGTATGAATGTGTGTGTGGATGGGAATGTAATACACAATCTATGTAAAGCGCCTTGGATAAAGGTGCTATATAAATGCACCATTTTAGCGTAGTGCTGAGGGAACATACTGGGGCTAGGCTTCACTCAAAGTTCCTCTGGCAACGTGGGACGAGATTGAGAAGACAATCACAATTCAAAGGAGCTTTATTGGCATGAGAAAAAAAACATACGTTTACATTGCCAAAGCAAGTGTCAAAATGTAATAAGTTGAAAATGGGGAAAGTATATACAGTTGGAGGGGCTACACTACAGCATTTTGTAAACGGAGCTATCATGTCACATTGCATGGTTTTTTTTTTGAAACAAATGGCAGCAAAAACAATTGCAGTCACTTAGGTAGAAATGGCAGCATTTCTTCTCAGGATTGTTTAAATAGTATAAAGAAAAACTCAGACTTAAGATGTGTTTAAAGGCAGCAGCTCTGTTTACACGTGCAGTAGGTTTAGCGGTCTACTTGGTACAGATAGTAGTCGGTGGTTGTATTCTATCGGCCAACTGTTTGTCGCGACCATTCATAAATGTTAGTGTCTCTTACAGAAGACAGTGAGTGCATGGACTGAAATACCTATAAGAAATGGAAAAATCGGCACACCAATTCAGGCTCCCAAGTTTCTTTACTTTTAATCAGGTAACATTTCTGGCCGCAGCCCTTCCTCAGACCTTCCTCAGACCTTCCTACCTTCTAAAAGTAAAGAAACTTGGGAGCCTGAATTGGTGTGCCGATTTTTTCATTTCTTATATGACTTATTTTTGATCCAGCACCCAGCCTAAAGGTATAGATGTGCATGTCGTTTTTGATCCAGCACCCAGCCTAAAGGTATAGATGTGCATGTCCTTTTTGATCCAGCACCCAGCCTAAAGGTATAGATGTGCATGTCCTTTTTGATCCAGCACCCAGCCTAAAGGTATAGATGTGCATGTCCTTTTTGATCCAGCACCCAGCCTAAAGGTATAGATGTGCGTGTCCTTTTTGACTGTTGTTCAGCCTCCTCCACGGACTGAAATACCTACCACGTTAACCTGCTGCTAAACTATAGACCCTTTCTGAACCTTTGTTTACCTTTTCTGTATTTGGGACGACAGTAACGTCCCAAATAAAGAAAAAGGTAAACACGCGTCCCGAAAGGGGACAGTGCACATCTGTGAACGTACACCAAAAGCAGGCCTTAAACCTGTGTGTGTGTGTGTGTGTGTGTGTGTGTGTGTGTGTGTGTGTGTGTGTGTGTGTGTGTGTGTGTGTGTGTGTGTGTGTGTGTGTGTGGAGATGCTGGGCAGCTGGATGTGAAAAAGGTTATTCATAATCAAAGTGCTCTGGGAAAAAAATGTACTTGCCCTGTTGACAAGTGATTAACACAATAAGCTACTCCTTCCTTATTGTCTGGTATTATAGAGCGTTGCAGTCCCGCCCCCTACCAGGGCCCAGGAAATGATTCTCCGTTAATTTTCCTCATAGACATTTCAGAAAGTATTTATTTAAAGTCGTTTACGCCGCGGACAAAGCCAACTCGAGTCGTGACAAATCATGACAACAACACAATTTTTTGGGCCGAACAAATAATTAGAAAGAAGAAAAAAACGGCAGGTTACAACACTTTTTTTGTTGTTTTTCTTCTTTGTAATTATTTGTTTGGTCCAAAATATTGTTTGTGTTGTCATGAGTTGTCACGACTCGAGTTGGCTTTGTCCGCGGCGTAACCGTCTTTAAATAAATACTTTTTGAAATGTCTATGGGAAAAATGCATTGGGATTCATTTCCTGGGCCATGGTAGGGGGCGGGACTGAGACGCTCTATAGAGCGTCGCAGTCCCGCCTCCTACCCTGGACCAGGAAATGAAACCCAATGCATTATTCTCATAGACATTTCGTAAAGTATTTATTTAAAGACGGTTACGCCGCGGACAAAGCCAACTCGAGTCGTGACAACTCATGACAACACAAACAATATTTTGGACCAAACAAATAATTACAAAGAAGAAAAACAACAAAAAAAGTGTTGTAACCTGCCGTTTTTTTCTTCTTTCTAATTATTTGTTTGGTCCAAAATATTGTTTGTGTTGTCATGAGTTGTCACGACTCGAGTTGGCTTTGTCCGCGGCGTAACCGTCTTTAAATAAATACTTTAAGAAATGTCTATGAGAATAATGCATTGGATTTCATTTCCTGGTCCAGGGTAGGAGGCGGGACTGCGACGCTCTATTGAAGCTGAGAATAAGATGAGTTTCTGGTCTTAATGAATCCTAAACTCCTCTGGGATGTTAATGGTATCTTTCCAGACTCAGTGGAGTCCAGACAGCAGCTCAGATGAATTCTCCAGACCCAGCTAGACCTGTTCCAGGGAATAAGGAGAAACCTGAAGACCAGCCAGACCTCAGTAAGTCTCTCTCTTTTCCAGCTTCAAGGCGTTTTTCATTGTCAGTTAATTCAACAGTTACTAGTTGCTGCGGACAAATGTAGGCTGTTTTATGGAAACGGTTGTTTGTGTTGAATGTGCTAATTGCACAGAATTATTAAAAAGAGACAACATGTAGCAAATTACTTTGATTACACATTGTGTCATTGACAGAGTAGAAATGGAAGGCCAAGCCATAAACAAATGCACATTGCACCTCTTATTTGTATTTTTGAGTGGTGCAACCACTCCCTTACGGACTTATGTGTGTGGGTGGGTGCCTGCCTGGCTGGCTGGCTGGCTGGCTGGGTATGAGCATGAAAACGGCATGGTTGTTTTTCACCACCTGTGCGCAACCTAACGCACACACAAACACACACGCACATATTAACTGTATATATGATGATTTCGGGTGTGCCAGTACAGTACAGTAGAGGGTACAGTAGAGGGACCGGCACACGGTAACTCTGTCATTTCTCAACCGTTTCCCCGGAAACCCCCACACGGAGTTACACCACTCACTTCACACGGGTGTGATTTTTATTTGTATTTTCTGCTCCTAGACGAGGACGTTTCTCCTGAAGAGCAGCTCCAGGAGGAACCAGAGCCTCCACACGCTACAGAGAATCGGGAGGAGCTACGTCAAAGACCAGAGGAATCTGCAGTGAAAAGTGTAGTTGCTGAAGACATCTCTTCACACCGCCCTGAAGTTGAGGGAGAATCTGACACTGAAGTCACTGGGGAGACGAGTGGAGGAGGTGGCCCCACTGGGGAGACGAGTGGAGGAGGTGGCCCCACTGGGGAGACGAGTGGAGAAGGTGTCCTCACTGGGGAGACGAGTGGAGGAGGTGGCCCCACTGGAGGGAAAACCTACGTGTGTAAACTGTGCAACAGGAGTTTCAGCCGTATAAAGTATTACAAGAGGCACCAGGTGATTCACACCGGAGAGAAACCTTTCCAGTGTAAACTCTGCGACATGACTTTCAACCGGGTGGAGTATCTCAAGAGACACCAGACTGTCCACACCGGAGAGAAACCATTCCGTTGTAAACATTGTGACGGGTGTTTCAACCATCCAAATGGTCTCAAGAGACACCAGCGTATCCACAAAGGAAAAAACTGAAGTGACTGAAGCTCTTGTCACGATGTTAACAGTGTGACAATAGCTTCAGTCAGTTAAAGGTAGTGTAAGTGATTTTCTTTGGTTAAAATAAGTGTTAAACTCTATATTGTGATAGTACTATTTAGTGTTTGTTGCAGTAACAGGAGTCTCCATGTCTCTCCAGCTTTTTATTAAACAGAAAATGCATTTTCAGAAACTGAAACTGGGAGACCAATTGTATCCAATTAGGATAGAGAACGCAGTCGGGGCACAGATTGAACAAATGTAAGTGTAAGTGAGGACACAAAGAAATGAGCAGACCAAATTGGAACTGGAACACTATAAAGAAAATAATCTTGTCAATTGCTACTCTCTCCTGATTGGCTGTAATTTTGTCACCTACCTGAAAATGTTTTTTTTTCTTCTGTTTATTAAAGATCTGGAGAGACAGGGAGACTCATGTTACTGAACAAACACACATTACTATCACTATAGTGATTTAACCTTTTAACAAAGAACTTTGTTTTAACCAAACATCACTTACTGCCCAAAAGGTAGATCGTGATATACCAGTAGATCGGCCCCTAAAATATATATATATATAATCTATCACTTGAATTAAGGTGACTTGATTGATTTATGTAAAAAGGGTCTGTCAGCTCAAACCCACAATGCAATACATTGTTTCCAAGAGTGTTGCACAAAAACATTCAGTAGCATTACAAAGTTAATATATACAAGAAAACCTACCAATTCCATTTCTCCTCTATTTCCTGTTCCAAGTGTGTATTTAACCATTTCCAGCAAAGGGATAATAATTATTTTGGTCAGTAGGTCTTGTTGAGCTGGTCATTTTGAAGGTAGTGTGGGCACCCCCTTAAACACATTTAGACCTGCGGACGTTTCTACAAATGTCTTCTAAATCCATGTTTCTATGTCAGTGGTTCTCAAACATTTTCATGTCAAGGACCCCCAAGATTATATGTAATTGGCCACTGACCCCCATCTGAAAATATGTTGTTTGAGTTCAAAACGTTCGCTCTGAAAAAATATATATTCAAAGATTTGAGTTAAAAACGTTTGCTCTGAAAGAATATATATTCAAAGATTTGCGCCACATTTTCATGATTTTCTTTTTCAAAAATAACAGACCTACAAGTTCATAGGAGCTTGTAGATCTGCTATTTTTTTAACAGCTAAAGCGTAACATAATGCTTAAAACACCAAAAGGGATTCCCGCCCAGAGTGCCCAAGTGCTCTGAAAATACATCGGTGCATTCCCACCACAGGTGGAAACATATGTTGGTGGGGGAAAAAAATTCCACTATAAATTAGCTCACCGTGAATATCAAATTAAACGGCTGTATGTTGGCAGTGAGTTGGATAGACGGGCAGAAATATTGTGGATATTTTATTCGAAAACCACTGATCCAGTAGAACAGATGACCCTATTGAGTTGCCTTGCCTTCTACTACCACCTAGTGGTTGTGGAGTGGAAGTGCCGCAAATAATTACGCTTAGTGTCTCTTGGGAGAAAAGACCCAGACAGCAGCAAGATTTGTGAATTGTTGCGACAAAAGGTTAGCTAATGGCATACAACCACCCTAAGGACTAATCTGTACCAAATAGACCTACTGCACTGTATGTAAACAGAGCTGCGGCCCAACTGTATATACTTTACCCATTTTCAACTGTTTTTATTGTATTTTGTTTTGGAAATGTAAACGTATGTTTTCTCATATGCCAATAAAGCTAATTTGAATTGAATTGAATTGTCTGTGTGCTGCTCTCCGATTGGCCCAATTTGTGATGTGCTCGTCTCTGATAGGTTTAGATATTCTGTCCAGTCTACGGAAACCGGCCGTGTGAAAACCAGACGGAACGTATTTGTATCCCAAATGGCAGGTTTTACAATTCACCGTCTTTTTTTGCGTAAAGTTTAGTTATATGTAATTTGGTAATTTTACGAGTATGCAGCTATTTTTATCCCGTCTGTTAGATTTATGAAATCACAGATAAACTTGAGTCACTGTAGGTTTCCTGCCGGAGGATAATATGGGCAGGGCTGGCTGACAGTGTTGCCATGTCTGCTTATTATAAGCGACTTTGGGCTGGTTTTTCTGTAGAGTTGCTTGTAAATGTTGATTTCACCCAACACCGTAAAGCAATATAGTTGCAGGTTCAGGTTGCGCATTTTATTGATTGATTGAAAATTGTATTAACAGATTGTAGATGCCAGTTTCGAGCCGTAAGTGCCCTTTGAGAGCAGAAGGAGGGTAGGGATTCACATTTCTAATGTGTAGTTGATTATTTGGGCTTGTTTGTAAAGTGTAGTTGATTATTTTAGCTTGTTTATAAAGTGTAGTTGTTTGTTTGGGCTTGTTTCTATAAAGTGTAGTTGATTATTTTGGCTTGTTTCTATAGTTGCTTTATTTTGGGTTGTTTCTAAAGTGTAGTTGATTATTTTGGCTTGTTTCTATAGTTGCTTTATTTTGGGTTGTTTCTAAAGTGTAGTTGATTATTTGGGCTTGTTTCTAAAGTGTAGCTATTTATTTATTTGGGCTTGTTTCTAAAGTGTAGCCTAGTTGATTATTTTGGACTTCCTTTTGTTGGTTAAACCAGTGGTTTCTCATTTTCATGTCAAAATAATTGGGGTGCTATTTGTCTGCACCCCCATTTGAAAATATTGTATGCCAGGGACTTACTTACTTATCCTCTTCGTCCCGGTTGGGGCATAAGGCCGCAATCATACACTGCCACTGGATCCTGTCTCGTGCTTTGGCCTGTGCTTCGTCCCAGGTAAGACCCATCTCCTTCAGCTCCATCATCACTGTCCTTCGCCAGGTGTTCTTTGGTCTGCCTTTCTTTTCCCAATTGGGGTCCATCTCAAGGCAACCTTGGGTGCCCTTTCATTGGGCATCCTGAGTACGTGACCGAGCCATCTTAATCTGCGTCTCTTTATCTCAAGGGACATATGAGAGCTGCCCGTCTTTTTATAAAGTTAATGCCAGGGACAAGTGTTGTTAAATGTTTCAAACATATTACACTTTTTTTTAATAGCTTGCTTGTTTTCATAGACCAGGTTGCTTATTTCTCTGGCAGAATCTGGCAACACTGCTGGCTACTCGGCGTCATGGCGCTTCCTTGAAAATAAGGAAAACAGTTGTGTGTGTGTGTGAGTGTGTGTGTGTGACACCTTGTTCTTCCCAAGGCCGTTTGTTTGTTTTCAATGTTCAACATGATGGGAAGAAGAAGAATCCTTTCTGTTCTTTCGTATCTTGGCACCACACTCCTCTTTCTCACATGTCATCAGTTGAGTTGTGTGCGCTGTGACATCACGGACGGGAATGCCGAACATCTCAAACGGGAGCATTCTCTGATGAAGCCATACCAAGGTAGGTATGGATGGAGGGGTGGCTAAGTTTGGAAGCTAAACCTCAACCTAGTAACCTACTATAGTACTAACTCAACTCCCCTGTGTTTTGTTTTTGTTTTGTTTGTCTGTGTGTCTTCCTTCCTGCTTCCGAACCAACCCATAGTCAATAATAAACAAGGGACTACATTATTTTCGCCCCTATATGCCACGAAAATGTGGAACGCCCTACCAACAGTCATTAAGACATGCGAATCCCTTGACTCCTTCAAAACCGCTCTCAAAGGGCACCTATACGGACGGCTGCAATTCGAAACTGCCCCCCGTAAAATCTGAATCCACCGCCCACCCCTTTTCCCCCTCACTGTATATGTTTCTTTTCCTTTTTTACCTCCTTTTATGATGAATTCCTTTTCTGTTCTTTGACTATATAGAAGTGTCTATTTGTACGTCTCTAAATGTTTTGATACATTGAACAAGGTGGACCCTCTTGTAAACAAGTGTAATGCTTTATTGGGTCGTCCACTCACAGTTAATAGTCTTTGTATTGAGTTGTGCTTGAAATGTACTGTAATTCTGCAAACTGTTAATGTATATATCAATCAATCCAAACCAACGCATAGTCCCGAATGTGACCCTCACACTCAAACTCTTCTCTATCAACTTGATTTGCTGTTTTATATTTATAGCTCATAAAAATCGGCAATGGAAGGGTGCTCTGCAAAGTGAACACGTACACACGAGAGAAAACTGACAAATAATACATATATACATGTGCGTCGTCCATGCATGTTATTACTCAAGTCGAGACAGTACACCTTAAAATCCCGTTGTGTTCATTTAAAATGCATGTATTGTATAGCCTGCCTGTCCTAAAGATTTGCCAAAACATTATTTTCCATTCTGGGTGGGTTTTTCTCAGAGTACATAAGATTTTAATTTGATTCATTTATTACATCCGGCATTAGCTTATTACTGTGCATCACAACAATATAGTCTTCCTGGGGTCTCAATCACATCATCAAAACATTTATCAACATAAATATTGTAATTGTTCTTTGTACATTATTGTTACATGGCAGCGGTGGCCGAACGGATAGCAGAGCGGTCTTGATACCGGAAGGTCGCCAGTTCGAATCAGCGGTCCGACACGTTAAAATTACCACCGCTGAAGTGCCCTTGAACAAGGCATTGAACCACTACGATGAAATGTGTTCTATGAGCAGGGCCTGGCTGGAAACAAGTTCTTGAGCTTAGCCCAGATACCCTGGGTAAATATAGTAATCATTTCATCATTTCATTTCACATCCATACATAAGAGTAAAAGCTATGTTGTATTGGCTTCCTACAGACAATGCAGCAGCTAGGTTAGAAGACAAACTATTCCTTCTTTCTTTCTTTCTTTATCACAAGCTTGGACTACCTTTGTGATCCACTAGCCCCCACTTTGTGACCGGATGGGGACCGCAAGGTTCCCAGTTCGCACCCAGCCTCCCCCAGAGTTAGTGTCAAAGTGTCCTTGAGCAAGACTCTGAACCCCTAATTGCTCCCGATGTGCAGGTTGGTGCCTTGCATGGTTTCCTCCGGCATCGGTGTGTGAACGTGTGTGTGAATGTAATCTCTGTAAAGTGCCTTGGATAAAGGCGCTATATAAATGCACCATTTACCATTTACACTCTGTGAAACACATGCCATTGCCGTTATGTAGAATGGGATTGATTGAAAAATGTATTGACAGTTTGTAGAATGGGTACAGTTCAACAGAAGTACAGGTCAATACAAAATCTGCAAAAACCAGCATAAGCACTAAGACTTGTTTACAATCAGGGTCGTCTATTTTTTTTTTAAAGAGTGAAAGTAGAAAGAACAAAGAGTGAGATTGATGCTTTCCTTTATGTTTTTTAACATTCCAAACTACAGTCTTGCTCTTTGGTTTTGTGTTGTATTTAGGTGTAGGCAGCAGTCCGTCCAGTCAGTGGGACTTCTGGGGCAGTACTTTAGTGACCAGCTCGTACGTCCGTCTGACTCCCGATGAGAAGAGTAAACAGGGCTCCATCTGGAACACCGTGGTAAGCAGGACACTCTTTAGCAGTGGTGGAAAAATTACTCACATTTTCTTACTTAACCCCCATTTAGACCCCGAGGCCGATTCTAAACCAGTTGCTTCTAAATCCTGACGGTTTTCTGAAAAACCCTGTGTTTCTATGTCAGTTCTGCTCAACTTTTTTGAGTGGTGTAAACCACTCCTACAACTGGCTTTGTTAGTGCAGAAAAAATGAGCATGGTTGCTATGTTCACCCTGTTCACCCGGGTGTGATTTCATTACGTCAGACATGATTTCATTACGTCAAACAGGTTATATAAGACCTTACACCACTCAGTTCACACGGGTGTGATTTTTTCATGTCAAGGACCCCCATAATTATCTGTATTTGGCTGCAGACCCCCATCTGAAAATATGTTGTTCCAGCCAGGGACCCTCCCAGAAGCAAAGATTTGAGTTAAAAACGTTTGCTCTGAAAGAATATAAATTCAAAGATTTTCACGATTTTTCAAAAATAGCAGATCTACAAGCTCATAGCGCTGCCGCGCTACGCGCTTGTAGATCTGCTCTTTTTCAATAGCTAAAGTATCAATACTGCGATATAGAAATACTCTTGTTTCAAGTAAAAGTCCGCAATTCAAAAATGTACTTGAGCAATTATTAAGTACAAAAGTATTTGCATCAAAATGTAATGTAATGCAATGTATCCTCTCCTCCCACACACAGCCGGTCTACCTGAAGGACTGGGAGATGCACGTGCACTTCAATGTAATGTAATGTAATGTAATGTAATGTATCCTCTCCTCCCGCACACAGCCGGTCTACCTGAAGGACTGGGAGATGCACGTGCACTTCAATGTAATGTAATGTAATGTAATGTAATGTAATGTATCCTCTCCTCCCGCACACAGCCGGTCTACCTGAAGGACTGGGAGATGCACGTGCACTTCAATGTAATGTAATGTAATGTAATGTATCCTCTCCTCCCGCACACAGCCGGTCTACCTGAAGGACTGGGAGATGCACGTGCACTTCAAGATCCACGGCTCGGGGAAGAAGAACCTGCACGGTGACGGTGTTGCCATCTGGTACACGAAAGACCGACTGCATCCAGGTACAGCCCCTCAGTGGACACCCATAGAACTTTGACTGGACATTGTAGCTTTCATTGGCAGCCATGTTGCACCCCACACGTCCCAACAGTCCGACAGTCTGACACACTCCCATACATGGGCATGGCATGCCCCCTTTTGTTTTGTGCCCATATATGGAAGTGACTGATTTATTTGTGCCTGATGCCATGACGACACATTGAGGCTAGACAACAAGCTCCATATTTGGGCATGGCTGCCATTGGGAAATCCCTTGTGGTTCTGGCCCAGTGAGCCTGATGACCTCATCAGGCTCATGATCCTCCCTCCTTTTTCTTTAACCAATTTTAAAAAAAATTGGATAATAGAGCACTGAAGTCCTGACGTAACTCGCTCATCCCCTCGATTCCCCTGGTTCACGGAAGTAATTTCTCTATGGAGAATAACATGGGCTCATCTTAACAGGTTGTGTGCCTGTCCACAGACAGACGTCTTGGGAATTACCGCTATGCAGTGCCCAGGACGTCTGTGGACGTCTTAGCAAAAAAGCAAAAGAAAAACGTATTATTATTATATTTATTGCAGCAGTAACAATAGCGTTTTCTCTCAGTCAATTGATTCTTCATATCCATATGAGTGAAGCGGCCGGGGTTTTCAAACACAGTTCTTATATGAGGCGATCTAAAAGGATTATAATGCAAATAAAAAGTACACGAACCTGTGGATTTGCGCCCTGTACCGATATTGACGTCAGACTTCGGTGCTCTATAGCCTCCTCACCAGTTCGCCAGAAATGTCACATTATGAAAGGATTTAACGGGCAAGACAAGTGCCTGGGCATGTTTCACATCACTAGCTACAACACGGTGCTGTGATGTTTTAAGTTGCATCCCTCTACAAGCCTCGCTCTCCATCATGTCTACAGTATGTACATCACTGATTCTGAACGTGGAACCAAATGGACCCTTTACAGGTCTGTAAAGGCTCATTCATAGTCTGGATTTTCGCCGGTGGTGAGGTGACCACCGAACTACAACATGACGTCACAAGCCGCGGTGAAGAGCAAACCATCGCCCCAGCCCTTCTCTCTGTTTTTACTCACCACCGCTCAACGTTATTTCAGCTCCGGTGGTCACCTCGCCACCGGAGCGGTGGTCACCTCGCCACCGGATCGGTGGTCACCTCACCACCGAAAATCCAGACTATGAATGAACCTTAGGTCAGACGCTGTGCAAAAATAATGTAACCAGTGATTTGTTTTGCCATTTGTATATTCCAGAGTGAAATTATTTTTATTTTTTATTTTTTTACATTGTAGATTGGGGTGTCAGTCAGGGGAAAAATATATGTATGAAACGTGGTTCCGTGGCCTAATCAATGCATATGAAAAAGGGGACCATTGAACAGTAAACAGTTTGAGAATCTCTCATAGTAAATATACTGTCATGTTCATTGCATACATTCCAGACCCTCACATGCTAGTATCATGGTTCATGCTGCTGACCAGGTACAGTAAAGTTGCGTTCAGACCTGAAGCCAACGGCCGCCTGGTATCTTCGTAAACCTGACTCCGCCAGATGGAAGACGCCATGTTTCACAACCGACTTCCATCTGGAATCACGGTAGCCCAATCGCTGAAGAAGGCGGGCCCTTTCTTTTAAAAAATGTTCAAGCTACCGTAATTTCCGGACTATAAAGCGCACCTGAATAGAGCGTCGCAGTCCCGCCTCCTACCCTGGACCAGGAAATGATTCTCCGTTCATTTTCCTCATAGACATTTCAGAAAGTATTTATTTAAAGACGTTTACGCCGCGGACAAAGCCAACTCGAGTCGTGACAAATCATGACAACAAACACAATTTTTGTGCCCAACAAATAATTAGAAAGAAGAAAAAAACGGCAGGTTACAACACTTTTTTTGTTGTTTTTCTTTGTAATTATTTGTTTGGTCCAAAATATTGTTTGTGTTGTCATGAGTTGTCACGACTCGAGTTGGCTTTGTCCGCGGCGTAACCGTCTTTAAATAAATACTTTAAGAAATGTCTATGGGAAAAATGCATTGGGTTTCATTTCCTGGTCTAGGGTAGGAGGCGGGACTGCGACGCTCTATATAAACCGCACCAGCTAAATTTAGGGAAAAAAAACAAATGTGTACATATACAAGCTGCACTGGACTATAAGCTGCATAGAGGCCATAGCCGGCCGTAGAGATAGATTTAGAAGGTCCCCTAGTGGCCGTTAGCTGTAAAAATCCATAGATTAGCCGCACCGTTGTATAGGCAGCAGGGTTCAAAGCATGGGGGAAAAGTAGCGGCTTACAGTCGGAAATTACGGTACTCGGCAGGTGATTGGCAGATCCCGCCCGTAGCTTGCCACTGATTGGTCCGGGTTGTGGCCGGCTCGGTTCATCATCACTACTCCGCGAGTGATCCCAGATGAAGGCTGTGTTGCGAACTTGTGAATCAACCCCCTCCCCCCCACACCCGCACCTTGAACGCACCTTAAAGGAGAATTCCATGCTAGAAAGCTTTCTTACCTTTATTTGTAGTTGTTGCGTCCCAATGATGCACTTTTTTGTGCAAAAGTGCATCATTGGCTATTTCCCCTAATATAAGCCCTCAATGAATTGAATTGAATTGCATTGCATTGAATTGAATGGGGTGTTGGGGTGTTGTGCTAATTCGCTTATTTCCATCGCTCAAAAATCATTTTTTTTGTATATATCATCTCTTCATAATGTAAATAGTATCCCAAGCGGCACACTTCACTACTTATTTCGATGGAAATAAGCAAATTAGCACAAAAACCCAACTCCCATTGAGGGCTTATATTGGGGGAAATAGCCAATAATGCACTTTTGCACAAAATTACACCTGGACGTCTTTGGTCAATGGTGGGGACGTAACAACTACAAATAAAGGTAAGAAAGCCTTCTAGCATGGAGTTCTCCTTTAACTGTTTCCAATGTGTCTGTCCATGTCTCGCTCCACCTGTCTGTGCCATTCTGTTCATGTCTGGCTCCACCTGTCTGTGCCTCTATTCATTCCTTTAGGCCCAGTGTTTGGAAACCAAGATCATTTTGTTGGCCTGGCTTTGTTTTTGGACTCCTTCCGCAATGACCTCCATGGGATGGATGTAAGTGTGTCCGGTGTGTGTGCGCGTGCGTGCGTGCGCACGTTAGCCATTCCAGAAGCCAATGACTCCACTTGTTTTCTTCGCAGGGCCTGTGTTTTCCAACAATGCTCTGTTGTTCCACGGGCTGGCCGTATTTATAGACACTTATTCTAATGATGACAACACCGACGTGAGTCTTCACTCGTGATCTATTTGTATATATATATGCATATCACCTTGTACTAGTTATTTCATTTAATTAATTAATTTAATATTAATCCATCTGATCTAAATCAGTCATTGAGTAGTTTTTGTGTGTTTGCTTCACTCTGGTTGGGCATGCTGTCAGTAAAAAGTGAGCATGCTTGTTCTTTCTGCCTTTTATAGAGCGTCGCAGTCCCGCCCCCTTTCATGACAACGCCAGGTGCAGGAAATCATTCCCAATTCATTTTCCCCATAAACATTTCAAAAAGTATTTATTTTAAGACCTTATAAGCGTCGTACAAAGCCAACTCGAGTCGTGACAAATCATGACAATAAACACAATGTTTTGGGCCAAACAAATAATTGGAAAGAAGAAAAAAACGGCAGGTTACAACACTTATATTTGTTGTTTTTCTTCTTTGTAATTATTTGTTTGGTCCAAAATATTGTGTTTGTTGTCATGATTTGTCACAACTCGAGTTGGCTTTTGTCCGCTGCGTAAATGTCTTTAAATAAATACTTTTTTGAAGTCTATGAGGAAAATGAACGGGGAATTCTTTTCCGTGTCTCTCGAGGGGGCGGGACTGCGACGCTCTATTATCAATGATCACCCGAAGAGGAGGAGAGGTCTCTGCACACTATATCACACTTTGTTTTGATTATAGTTACGATTAGGAATCACGTTTAATTTTGCTCCCGATCCGATCATTTGATATTTTGAGTATCTGCCGATACCCTATTTTTCTTATAGAACTCGTATGCCATATCACAACATAGTACAACATCACAGACACTATCCAGTCTAATATGATGATATGGATATAATATTGATACTAGGGGATGTCCTGATCACATTCTTTTGCTCACGATCCAATTCCGATCGTTTGAAAATGACAATCGGCCCAGATTTCCGATCACGTGATCGGGACAACCCTATAGTTCCAATGTTTGTTTGTTCCAATTAGGTATGTAACGATACACTCAACTCACGATACGATACGTATCACGATATGAGGTTCACGATACGATTTTTCACGATATTTTCAACACAACACATCCAGACAAATTACTATTTTTTTTTAATGATTTATCTTCCCCCCCTTTTTTCACAATTTTTATTTAACTACATTGCAAACATAATTGCCTTCCTTGATGTATTAATGAGCATCAATAACGACCATCACCTGGGCACAGTCACAGACACACACAGCTCCCCTCTGCAGGCCTCTACTACTGAAAGTGACTGCATGGAGTCTGTCTCATTTCTCTCCAAAAGCATGTGAATATGATGGAATATCATTACATTATTTCTTTTTCTTTTGAAAATCGATTTTTAATAAATCGATACATATCGTCGGGATATAATATCGATATATCGCGATATACAGTTGGAGGCCATCGATATTGTCCTTTTCTTTTTGCTGAGGTTTGCGTGATCTGCGCAAAAGGACAGTTAACCCATTTTGGGCGGGAACCCCTTTTGGTGTTTTAAACATTGTTATAATTTAGCTATTGAAAAATAGCAGATCTACAAGCTCATAGCGCGCCACCGAGTGGCGCGCTACGAGCTTGTAGGTCTGCTATTTTTGAAAAACCGTGAAAATATTTATTTCAGAAAACTGGAGGATTTAGAAGGATTTTTAAAAATTTTGAGGTCAGGCCTAAATGGGTCAAATGATAAGGGACAATATCGGTGGCACCCAACTGTATCGTCGGGATATAATATTGATATATCGTCGGGATATAATATCGATATATCGCGATATACGATATATCGTTACATGCCTAGTTCCAATGTTTCCATCATTCCATTGTACAGGATCCCCCCCTTTCTCAATGTTTTATCTCTGATGCACCGTTCCCGTTCCCGTTCCCGTTCCCGTTCCCGTTCCCGTTTCTGATGCACCGTTCCCGAGGTGTTCATTTCATGCCAGTGTGCCAAAAAAACGATCCCCTTTTTGATGCGTTATTGCGTTGTAACCTTCCATAAAAAAAATGAATTCATTTCATTTTAACCCATTTTGACCTGAGATCAGATTCTAAAAATGTTCTTCTACATTCTGACAGTTTTCTGAAAAAGCTATGTTTCTATGTGAGTCGTTCTTCGATTTAAAAAAAAATAGCAGACCTACAAGCTCGTAGCGCGCCACTCGGTGGCGCGCTATGAGCTTGTAGATCTGCTATTTTTCAATAGCTAAAGCATAACATAATGCTGCCAACATATATCTGATGTTTACGCCTGGTTTATTGCTTTGCCTTTTAGTGCAGTGGTCCCCAAACCTTTTATTTTTATTCCGTGACCCAAAAGAGAAATTACTAGAGAAAATGGCAGAGATTTGTCTGGAAAAAACAAAAGTCCATGAATTTTAGTTTTTAATTCATGAACATTTGTCTTTTTTTGGGAATGTTTTTGGAAAATGTTTTGACATAGTAATGCAATTTAAAAAAAAATCAAGGTGTCCCGTGACCCACAAATGGGTCCCAACCCAGTGTTTTGGGAACCAGTGCACAGGTTCCCAAAGTGGGGTCCGTGGACCCCTAGGGGTACTTGAAGGAGTTCCAGGGGGTACCTAGCTCAATTAGAGATATAAGGAACCAAATGGACCCTTATGGGTCTGTAACTCAGAGAGTGTACAAATTTACACATTTGTACACTCTCTGAGTTAAATTAACAGTGGTTTTACAATATAAATTGGGGTACCAGAGATAGAAATGCCATTACATCGGGGGTCCGTAGAGTCATGCGTGTGAATTTGGGGGTCCATGAAATGAATATGTTTCAGAATCACTGCCAGAGCCGTAAAGATCCTCCCTTATCGGGGTCACTGGCATATGTTTTCAAATGGGGGGTTCGTGGCCTAATAAATGTTGATTTGGGGGTCCTTGACACGAAAAAGTTTGGGAACCACTGCCTTAGTGTATACATGTACGATTGGTTCAGGTGCGTCGCAACGCAATGGCCGCTGGACGCTCCATATCGGGACAGTTTTTCACGTGATATCGCCGACGGAACGCTCTCTCCTTGCCTGTGTAGATGAGGTTGTAACAATCGCCCTTATCACTTAAGGAAAACCATTAACTAAGGAAAAATAAACAACAGGATCGTAGGGTTATAGTGTAAGTTATTTATATAGAGATGCAGCAAATGTGAATTGTCAAACAAACGGTGTTCAATAGAACTAGTGCACTTGGCACAGTGCGTCTGTCCCTGTCTCTCTCCCTACAAAATGAAAGAAATAAACAGGTAAACAAACTGAAAACAACAAACACTACTCTCTTCAAAACCCCTCCCGCCCCAAACGAGTCCCGACGCTCTCTGTGGCGTCTAGTGTCACAACGTATTCAACAAACAAAACAATAAACAACCCCCCCCCCCCCCCCAAAGTCAGGTGCGCAAAACCGTGCCAAGTATTAAATAAATAAATAAAGTCCGCGTCCTCTTCTTTAATTGAATGCGGCGCTCCCGCGATAGTCTTTAGCAGTTCCTTATCCAAAGAAAAGAGCTCTTCCGCTCTGAACGGCCAAACAAAAAACAAATGGGGTACCCCTTAAAGTTTACATATCCAAACGAAGGCTTTTGGTTCGACCTCACCGGTATGTTGTTAGTGTAGACTCCTGGCAGAAAACACCGACCGGACTCTGATCCAAACACCGGTCACCCGACGGCGGCGGCAATTAAGCGGTTGCTTAATTCCCCGACGGTCCCGACAGTTCGGATACTAAAGGCTGCAGATAGCGCGATCAAACTTGTACATTAATCCGACTGCTATCTGGCGCTCCTCTTCTCCCGTGTAGGCCTACACCAGTGGCGTGCACAGACATTTAGAGGGGCAGGTGCTCAAGTTAAAAAAGGGCACCTTGTGCAGCGCGTGGAACCGGCCGGTTGCCTTAATCCATTTTGGGCGGGAACCCCTTTTGGTGTTAGCATTATGTTATGCTTTAGCTATTGAAAAATAGCAGATCTACAAGCTCATAGCGCGCCACCAAGTGGCGCGCTATGAGCTTGTAGGTCTGCTATTTTTGAAAAATCAAAAAAAAAAAGAAATAAAAAGGTTTTTTTTTTTTTTTTTTTTTAAAGGGCACATTGCCAAAATGGCAGGGGGTGCTCTAGCACCCCCTAGTGTCTATCTGTGCACGCCACTGGCTATCTGGCGCTCCTCTTCTCCCGTGTAGTCCTACACACTGTTTTTGATTTCCCCCCCCCTTCCCCGTGTGTCACTTCCTCTACAAGTAACCTTGGGTGGGTGGCGACATCAGTTTCTGTCACCTGTCAATCACCCCCAGGCTGCACAGATCCCTTACTTTTCTCCTTGGGAAAGAGTACTATTTCACTAATAGTCAGCACCACATGTTACATTTCTTTTCATAAATAATAACATGCACAGGAAAACAAAATAGAAAAACATTACAACGTGCTAATGTCACAAGGTGTAATAAATACTTCCATACTGAAGAAAAGGCGGCGATCCGTGGGTGGATACAAATAAATGTAATCTATTTAGACATTTTAAAATGACAAGTCTCTGTTCGAGTCGAAACATGTTGGCTTATTTTAACTTTTCTAAATGGAGTACATTTATTTTTATCCACCCTCTCCTCATTTTTTTTAACCTTTTTTTGAGTGCTTTTCTTTAGTATTAGTATTCCAGTCCCACTGAAGCACCAGTTCTACTTTACATTATATATTTTGTGTTGCATCTCCATCGAGCACCTGGTTGATTTTCTTTTTGTCGCTTTGTAACAGAGCGCCACAGTCCCGCCCCCTTTCATGACGACGAGAGACCCGGAAAAGAATTCCCCGTTCATTTTCCTCATAGACTTTTCAAAAAGTATTTATTTAAAGAAGTTTACGCCGCAGACAAAGCCAACTCGAGTTGTGACAAATCATGACAATAAACACAATGTTTTGGGCCGATCAAATAATTTGTAAGAAGAAAAACAAAACAAAGGGTTGTATCCTGACCTTTCTTTCCTTTTTTCTAAATATTTGATCAGCCCAAAACATTGTGTTTATTGTCATGATTTGTCGCAACTCCAGTTGGCTTTGTCCGGGTTTTCCGGGTCTCTCGAGGGGGCGGGACTGTGCCGCTCTTTACTTCCATGTTGGTAAAAACAAGCTAACACTGTGAACTCCCCCCCCCCCCCCCTCCCTTCTGTTTGCGGTTGCCACTATAGCGAACGTTTCCGTACATGTCGGCCATGGTGAACAACGGCACGGTGGGCTACGACCACGGTAAAGATGGCCGCGCCTCGGAGCTGGGAGGATGCTCGGCGGAGATCAGGAACAAGGAGCACGACACCTACCTCGCCATCCGCTACTCCAAAGGACGACTTACCGTACGTACCATTTAGACCCCAGGACGACTTACCGTACGTACCATTTAGACACGAGGACCATTCTACAAAGGCCTTCTAATCCTAACGGTTTTCTTAAAAACCCATGTCAGTGGTGCTCACCCATGTTCCTAATGTCATGTTCCTAATGTCATGTTCCTAATGTCAGTGGTGCTCACCCATGTTCCTAATGTCAGTGGTGCTCACCCATGTTCCTAATGTCATGTTCCTATGTCAGTGGTGCTCACCCATGTTCCTAATGTCAGTGGTGCTCACCCATGTTCCTAATGTCCGTGGTGCTCACCCATGTTCCTAATGTCAGTGGTGCTCACCCATGTTCCTAATGTCAGTGGTGCTCACCCATGTTCCTAATGTCATGTTCCTATGTCAGTGGTGCTCACCCATGTTCCTAATGTCATGTTCCTAATGTCAGTGGTGCTCAACCTTTAAAACCCATGTTCCTAATGTCATGTTCCTAATGTCAGTGGTGCTCAACCTTTAAAACCCATGTTCCTAATGTCATGTTCCTAATGTCAGTGGTGCTCAACCTTTAAACCCATGTTCCTAATGTCAGTGGTGCTCAACCTTTAAACCCATGTTCCTAATGTCAGTGGTGCTCAACCTTTAAACCCATGTTCCTAATGTCAGTGGTGCTCAACCTTTAAACCCATGTTCCTAATGTCAGTGGTGCTCAACCTTTAAAAACCCATGTTCCTAATGTCAGTGGTGCTCAACCTTTAAACCCATGTTCCTAATGTCAGTGGTGCTCAACCTTTAAACCCATGTTCCTAATGTCAGTGGTGCTCAACCTTTAAACCCATGTTCCTAATGTCAGTGGTGCTCAACCTTTAAACCCATGTTCCTAATGTCAGTGGTGCTCAACCTTTAAACCCATGTTCCTAATGTCAGTGGTGCTCAACCTTTAAACCCATGTTCCTAATGTCAGTGGTGCTCAACCTTTTTCATGTGAAGGAGCCCCGCCGACACCCATCTGAAAATATGAATGTTTTATTAAATCCTGACAGTTTCTATGTCTGTGGTTCTCAATCCTTTTCCATGTCAAGGACCCCAAAAATTGCCCTCCGACCCGCTTCTGAAAATATGTTGTTCCATAGACCCCAGAAGCAAATATTTGTGTTAAAAACGTTCGCTTGTTAAGAATATATATTCAAATATTTGCACACATTTTCACGAATTTTCAAAAATGGCAATTAATTCTGACACTGACACTGTTATTACTATTGAATAATTATTCAAACGTGACACGCACGCGCGTGACACGCACACGCTGCGACGCGTTGCAAGTGTAAAATCAACCATTGCGACGGCATCAAGGCCTGCCAAAATACATTTTAATCGACTAAATCTAGACTCTAGAGCAGGGGTGGGCAACTGGCGGCCCGGGGGCCACATGCAGCCCCCACCTTCACTAAATGTGGCCCTCAGGTTAATGTCACAAGGTTTCAGCTGTTCCACAACATGCAAACATGACGCGCTTTAATTACTCTAAATTAGTAGCTCAATGCTCAACACAAGTATAATTAAAGGCATTTGAAATTACATAAACATGTACATTTTCAGGATTCCAATTCAAAAATAGCAAAGAAATAATTCAAGATTTCAATTCGAATATAGCAAAAATAGCCGATCTACAAGCTCAAAACGCGTCGCGCTGCGACGTGTTTTGAGCTTGTAGATCGGCTATTTTTGCTACGACAGTAAATTATGGCCCTAGGGAGTGAGTGTGGAAATATAGTGGCCCTCTCCATCGTCAAAGTTGCCCACCCCTGCTCTAGAGTCTAGACTAACACTAAAACATTCCAGGTGACTAAAATGTGACTAAAACTATTCCAAGAGACTATGACTAAGACTAAAATCTAAATGTGCCCTCAAAATCAACACTGGTGTGACACTGTGCATCTTCCTGCTTCCCGCAGGTGATGGTCGACGTGGATGACAAGAACGAGTGGAGGGAATGCATCGACATCGGGGGCGTTCGACTTCCAACGGGTTATTTCTTTGGAGCCTCTGCAGCGACCGGGGATCTTTCTGGTAGGAGGAGAAATGCAGTGATGTCCGCGAGACACCCCCCCCCCCCCCCCCCCCCCAAGTAATGTGGCGACTGTGGCTCAAGAGGTAGAGCAGGTCGTCCAATGATCCATGGGTCGGCGGTTCGTGTCCCGGCTCCTCCTGGCTACATGTCGAAGTGTCCTTGGGCAAGACACTGAACCCCAAATTGCTCCCGATGTGCTGGTTGGTACCTTGCATGGCTTCCGCCGCAATCGGTGTATGAATGTGTGTGTGAATGGGTGAATGTAATGCACAATGTAAAGCGCCTTGGATAAAGGCGCTATATAAATGCACCATTTACCATTTAAGTAGAGCCCCAAGATTATATGTAATCGGCCGCCGACCCACATCTGAAAATATGTAGTTCCAGGGACCCCCCAGAAGGAAAGATTTGAGTTAAAAACGTTTGCTCTGAAAGAATTCAAAGACTTTTCAAAAAGCCGCGCTACGAGCTTGTAGATCTGCTATTTTTCAATAGCTAAAGCATAACATAATGATCAGGAACGAGTACATCAGAGGGACAGCACAGCGCATGTCAGCTGGTTTGGAGATAAAGCCAGAGAGGCCAGACTGAGATGGTTTGGACGCGTACAGAGGAGGGATAGTGAGTAATATCGGTAGAAGGATGTTGAGGTTGGAACTGCCAGGCAGGAGGCCTAGAGGAAGACCAAAGACAAGATTTATGGATGTAGTGAAAGAGGACATGAAGTTAGTTGGTGTGAGAGAGAAGAGGAGGCAGAGGACAGGGTGAGGTGGAGGCAGATGATTCGCTGTGGCGACCCCCCTGAAGGGGAAAAGCCCAAAGGAACACACACACACACACACACACACACACACACACACACACACACACACACACACACACACACACACACACTTTTGATTGATTGATTGAAGTATTTATTAACAGTATGCAGACTAGGTACATTTCAAGCACAACTCAATACAAAAACTGTTAACTGTGGACGACACCATACACATAAAGCATTACACTTGTTTACAATAGGGTCCACCATTTTCAATTCATCAGAAACACACACACACACACACACACACACACACACACACACACACACACACACACACACACACACATTTGAAATGTGTATTTATGTCCACATAATGAGAAGTACAGGAATACCTTGTAGGCTACAAAGGACATAAACACTGCCAGTGCAGTTTGACAATAGGAGAGCAGCCAGTTACAACGTGCATGGACGGCAAAGCATCGTTACATACAGTACAGCTGACATGTCGGACACAGGGCAGCAGACATAAATCATGGATAAAGGAAACAACGCCTCCTCCAAATTGAGCGGCTTCCTATAATAGCTGAAACTGAGCAGTACCTCGCTAACTGCTTGGCTCTCCACACACACACACACACACACACACACACACACACACACAGCCTGCACCGCTCAGTTCACACAGTTGTGATTACTTGTCTTTCCAGACAACCATGACATCATCTCCATGAAGATGTACCAGCTGATGGTGGAGCATACCCCAGAGGAGGAGAGCCAAGACTGGACCAAGATCGAGCCAAGCGTCAGCCTCTTCAAGTCCCCCAAAGGTAAGGAAGGCTGCACCATATGGACAAAGTAATGTTGGTACAGTGGTAGTGATATTTCTGCATTATGGTGTGTTATGTATGACACTGTGGAGTTTTCACATGTCCTAGATTTATTTGTAGGACAGAGCACTAAAAATATGGGGGGGGGGGTCATTGACATGAAATAGTTTTGAGAACTGATATAGAAACATTTGTTTTTTTTTCCAGAAAACTGTTCATGATTTAGAAGACATTTTGTATAATCTGATCTCGGGTCTACTCTAAATGGCTTAACCCTTTTTGGGCGGGAACCCCTTTTGGTGTTTTAAGCATTATGTTATACTTTAGCTATTGAAAAATAGCTGATCTACAAGCTTGTAGGTCTGCTATTTTTGAAAAATTGTGAAAATGTGGCGCAAATTTGGAATCTATATTCTTTCAGAGCGAACAACATATTTTCAGATGGGGGTCGGCGGGCCAATTACATATATTTTTGGGCGTCCTTGACATGAACATTTTTGAGAACGACTGGCATAGAAACATGAGGTTTTTCAGAAAACTGTCAGGATTTAGAAGACCTTTTGTAGAATCTTTTCCCAGGACTAAATGGGTTAAACTTTGCCTCCTCACAGACAACATCGACGATCCGACGGGAAACTTCCGCGGCACACCGCTCACCGGCTGGAAGGTCTTCCTCCTCCTGCTGTGCGCTCTGCTGGGCATCGTGGTCTGTGCCGTGGTGGGGGCCGTCGTCTTCCAGAAGAGACAGGAACGAAACAAGAGATTTTACTGAACGTGAGAGAGAGAAATAAGAGGGAAGAAAGAGGAGAGAAACCTTTTCAACTGAGAGGTATTATTCCTCATGACACAAACTTGACTGTTTTCCAAACTACAGATTCACTACACTCACTCACCGCTTGGTTCCCAATGGGAACCGGTTCAGTTATTTTTGGTTCTTATAGTCCATGAGCCAGAGCTCCAAAATTGGAACGTTAATTATGAATTGAGTGGGCAAAACCGTACCTATATTAAATTGTTATCACCATGAAACTTCCCCAGTTGATAACGTACACGAAGACAATGATTTGTTGTATTACAAATTAAAAAAAACAAAATATGCAAAAAATGGAAAGTATGAGAAAGCTACTACTGTGGAAGGGCTATCGTATATTAATTTACGTATATTGATCCTATAAACAATTTAATATAGGTATTGTTTAGCCCACTCAATTCATAATTAACGTTACAATTTTGGAGCTCTGGCTCATGGACTAAGAACCAAAAAGAACTGAACCGGTTCCCATTGGGAACCAACCGGTAGAAAAGGGGTCTCAGTGTGAGGATTTTCTTTCTTTTTTTTCTTTTTTTTTCCTAGAGATTGTACAAATGTTTGTATCGTTGAAGCACTGCATTGAGAGTTATGGGCTGTTCATACCAAGCATGATAACTATAACGCTTAAACCCTCTGGAGCAGTGGTTTCACATCAAGGTCCATTATTTATTCTGCATTCGAGCCACGGAACCACCATTTGTGACTAAATTTGACTGAGGGACTGCCATTGGATTTTTTAGAATTTGAATCATATGAAAGCAGGGAATCATAGCTTCAAATTGACATATTGGTTGTTCAAGTTTGACCCACCAGTTTTGGAGATATGGCTTATAGAGTAATGTCTTGCAGAAAACAGCGAGTTGAGAAAACAGGCTTGAAAGGTTCACTTCTGTGGTCTCTAACATTACACCTAGCTACATGTTTAAGCATTTATTTCATATTTACATGTCGATATCAGCTCTGACACTTATTTCAGACATGCTCTAGTATGTGAAGAGTCTGCCTGTGCTATTAACTAATTTTTGAAAAAAAGAAAAAAAAAACTCATTTGTCCTCTGGTGAAAAGCTGGAATGTGCGCGATGGCAGTCTCTCAGTCAAATCTGGTCACATTTGATGAGATTTAGCCTCGCAGACCCAAAACTAAAGAATGATGTCGTCCACATTTCCATGCTGTGTTGATGTTGGTACCATAGGACAGTGGATCCATGCTGTGTTGATGTTGGTACCATAGGACAGTGGATCCATGCTGTGTTGACGTTGGTACCATAGGACAGTGGATCCATGCTGTGTTGACGTTGGTACCATAGGACAGTGGATCCCAAACATGCTGTGTTGACGTTGGTACCATAGGACAGTGGATCCATGCTGTGTTGACGTTGGTACCATAGGACAGTGGATCCATGCTGTGTTGACGTTGGTACCATAGGACAGTGGATCCCAAACTTGTTCATGTCAAGGACCCCCAAATTGACACTAATTATCCCGCAGACCCCCGTTTGAAAAGATATGCCAGGGACCCCCATAAGAGAAGAGTTTTACGGCTCTAGCAGTGATTCTCAAGGACCCCCAGTTTGACATGCATTAGTCTACGGACCCCCATTTAATGGCATTTCTATCTCTGGGACCCCAATATATATATTGTAAAATCAAAGATAATTTAGCTGGGGACCCCCTGGAACTCTCTGAAGGACCCCTAGTGGTCCCCGGGCCCCACTTTGGGAACCACTAACCCTTTTCACATCAAGGTCCATTATATATATCCTGCATTTGAGCCACGGGTCGGAACCACCATTTGACGATATTTAGCCTCTCAGACCCAAAACTAAAGAATGATGTCCACATGTCCATGCTGTGTTGGCGTTGGTACCATAGGACAGTGGTTCCCAAACTTTTTCATGTCAAGGACCCCCAAATTGACACTCATTAGCCTGTGGACCCCCGTTTGAAAAGATAATGTTTGAAGAGATAATGCCAGGGACCCCCATAAGACATGATTATTAAGGCTCTAGCAGTGATTCTCAAGGACCCTCAGTTTGACATTCATTAGTCTACGGACCCCCATTTAATGGCATTTCTATCTCTGGGACCCCCGATTTATATTGTAAAATCAATGTTATTTTAACTCTGAGAGTGTGCAAATGGAACCAAATGGACCCATTAGGGTCCATTTGGTTCCATTTGCACACTCTCAGAGTTACAGACCCATAATGGTTAATTTGGTTCCAAACTATAATTTAGCTGGGGACCCCCTGGAACTCCCTCAGGTACCCCTGGGGGTCCCCGGACCCCACTTTGGGAACTGCTGCCATAGGAGAGATAACGGGCACATGTTGATCAAAGTGACAATTCTTCTACATTCTCTAATTGTGTAGACGTCTTGTAAATGCAGATATTTAACAATAATGTAGCATCAAGAATTGACAGTGTACCACTGGTTGAGAATCACTGCTCTATACTTAGTAAACTGGACCCAAGTTGTCTCTGTACCTGGAGCGCTTTGTCCGCCCACCCGTCTACACCAAATCTGACCCAAGTTGGCTCTGTACCTGGACCGCTTTGTCCGCCCACCCGTCTACACCAAATCTGACCCAAGTTGGCGCTGTACCTGGACCGCGTTGTCCGCCCACCCGTCTACACCAAATCTGACCCAAGTTGGCGCTGTACCTGGACCGCGTTGTCCGCCCACCCGTCTACACCAAATCTGACCCAAGTTGGCGCTGTACCTGGACCGCGTTGTCCGCCCACCCGTCTACACCAAATCTGACCCAAGTTGGCGCTGTACCTGGACCGCGTTGTCCGCCCACCCGTCTACACCAAATCTCCCCCCCCCCAAAAAACGGGCGATCTACAAGGTCACAATGCGTCGCGTCGCGTCGCGTCGCGTCGCGTTGTGAGCTTGTAGATCGTCGTATTATTTGGCTAATGTTCCCCCTAGAACAGGGATGGGCAACTGGCGGCCCGGGGGCCACATGCGGCCCCCACCTTCACTTAATGCGGCCCTCAGGTTAACACTAGAATACTGATAAGTAGATTAGTAGCTTAATGAGTATTATTAAAATTATGTCCAATGCATTTGTATAAGTTCTATAATTAAAGGCATTAAAATGGTTACTTTTCAGGATTCCAGTTCAAAAATAGCAAAAATTAATTCAGGATTTAAATTCAAATAATAGCAAAAATATAGCTGATCTACAAGTAGATCGGCTATTTGTGCTACGACAGCAATATGCAACGTGGCCCTCTGGAGTGAGTGTGGAAATTGAGTGGCCCTCTCCATCGTCAAAGTTTCCCAACCCTGCCCTAGAACAGGGGTTCTCAACCCGTGGGTCGCGACCCCTCGGGGGGTCGCCAAATTATTTTGGGGGTCCCCAAAATATTTTCCAAAAAAAAAAAAAAATCTTTTTTAAATTTTATTTTCACGATTTTTCAAAAATAGCAGACCTACAAGTTCATAGTGGCGCGCTATGAGCTTGTAGATCTGCTATTTTTCAATAGCTAAATTATAACAATGCTTAAAACATCAAAAGGGGTTCCCGCCCAAAATGGTTTAAGGTTATTGTAGCAGTCAATTTATATTGGGGGTCGGGAGGGGGCGGGGCGGGGGTCCCGAGACATTGCCAAAGCATTTCCGGGGGTCCCCGGACAAAAACGTTGAGAACCCCTGCCCTAGAATATGAGCACTGGGGTTCAAAGATCATGTCCACGACCTCAACTATAACGCCATCAGTTTTGATGACGAACTACTAAACGTTATGGTTGTGTCGTGCTTGGTGTGGAATGGCCCTTAACGTCTCTGGAAGTTACAAAAACTCTGTGAACGCTTAAATAAATGTGACTGATGATATTGTTAGTAGTTTCCGATTTTCTGTTTGGTATGCTTTCAATCCAGAGGTTAACCCATTTAGGCCTGACGTCGAAATTAAAAAAATGTGACTAAATTTGACTGAGGGACTGCCATTGGATTTTTTGGAATTTTCGTTTTTTCATGTCCTATGAAAGCAGGGAATCATAGCTTCAAATGGACATATTGATAGAGTAATGTCTTGCAGAAAACAACAAGTTGAGAAAACAGGCTTGAAAGGTTCACTTTTGTGGTCTCTAACATTACACCTAGCTACATGTTTGGGCATTTATTTCATATTTACATGCCGATTTCAGCTCTGACACTTATTTCAGACATGCTCTAGTATGTGAAGAGTCTGCCTGTGCTATTAACTCATTTTGGGAAAAAAAAAAAAAAAAAAAAGTTTTTCTCCTCTGGTGAAAAGCTGTAATGTGCGCGATGGCAGTCTCTCAGTCAAATCTGGTCACAAATGTTCGCGCTGAAAGAATATATATTCAAAGATTTGTGCCGCATTTTTACGATTTTTCAAAAATAGCAGACCTACAAGCTCGTAGCGCGCCACTCGGTGGCGCGCTATGAGCTTGTGGATCTGCTATTTTTCAATAGCTAAAGTATAACATAATGCTTAGTTAAAACACCAAAAGGGGTTCCCGCACTAAATGGGTTAATACTGGACAATATGAATCTTGCTTTTATTTTTGCAAAGCCTTAAATGATCCTTTATATTATGTTCAGACTAGAGCCTTCCATGTTCTGAAGTTGTGTCTACGACACAAGCCTTATACATTTGTGACGCACGTGCTCGAGCCCCTGTTGTTGTCAGGTGAAACCTTTGATACCAAATAAAGATCTCCGGGTTCTTGTTGCTTATGTACATGCTATTGTATCTATCCTCCTCAGTCCTAAATGGGGTCAATGTCCCTTCATCATTTTACTGGGTTAATTCTCAGAAGAGGCCTAGTCATTTGCTTATTATAATTGCACATGACCAATTCTTTTAAAATAGTAAGAGAAATCTATGAAAATCTGGGAACTAAATCGTTACCAAGACATTTCTTCACCAATGTGTTTCTAAAGGTGTCTAATAACATGTACTAAAAGTTTGAAATTCAAATCCCGTGGGAAATTGAGTTATTAGCATAATATGTGACCATACCCTTAACATCCTATATAAGGCAAAAAACGTCCAAATTTCATCATTCTTTAAGTAGCATGTGACATATGAAACTAGGGGGTTTTCATGATTCTGAATCCATTCCAAGCATTAGTTTTGCACAAAAAACACTCCTTGGGAGGAAAACGGCCCCACAAACGTGATGAGGTCAGCACATTTGGTCAAGTGGATATGGCCTAATTTAGCCCAAGGAGTGTTTTTTGTGCAAAACTAATGCATGGAATGGATTCAGAATCATGAAATCACCCTAGTTTCATATGTCACATGCTACTTAAAGAATGATGAAATTTGGACTTTTTTGCATTATATAGGATGTTAAGGGTATGGTCACATATTATGCTAATAACTCAATTTCCCACGGGAGTTGAATTTCAAACTTTTAGTACATGTTATTAGACACCTTTAGAAACACATTGGTGAAGAAATTTCTTGGTAACGATTTAGTTCCCAGATTTTCATAGATTTCTCTTACTATAAGGGAGTGTCTATGCTCTTATTTGAGAACCACTGGTTTGGCGCATGTGCCTATAGCCTCTTATGTTGAAAATATTCTGTATGCAAACATTCTGCTTTGGGTTAGTTATTAGTTTACGTGTGCATCAAACCTTTGTTGTTGTGGTTGTTTTTACTTTTAACTTTTGTTTAAATACCTGTGCTAATAACAGGTTGGAAGGTTAGTTTGTACCACTGACACAGTTGAGGTTTGTCGGTTGGTACAGTATGAAATAAAACAAAACGGAAGCTCTAAACTACAAAAAACACAAACTCTTTCTTTAGTACTTGCAGAGTAATGTAGCACTAAACATGAGATGCTATGAGAATTGTTTACTTTACTGAAAAATAGCAGATCTACAAGCTCATAGCGCGGCACCGAGTGGCGCGCTACGAGCTTGTAGGTCTGCTATTTTTGAACCATCCACCCATCCACCATCCACAGATATTTTCTGTCACTTTGAAATGTTATTCCTGTGTGTTAATCTCTGGAAAAGTACACAGTACACAAGGAATATTTCAAGGAATGCATAATGTACAAGTTGTAAACGGGTACAATGTAAATACATTTATGTTTGAATGCAATGCGTTGAATGCAACGACTGACATAGAAACATAGCTTTTTCAGAAAACTGTCAGGATATAGAAGACATTTTTAGAATCTGATCTCAGGTCAATATGGGTTACTGAATGGTATGAAGCTCTGGAGTTAGAAGGCACTGGTAACTGATCACTGGTCATCCTGTCACTGGTAACCCTATCACTGGTCATCCTGTCACTGGTAACCCTATCACTGGTCATCCTGTCCTGGTAACCCTATCACTGGTAACCCTATCACTGGTCATCCTGGTAACCCTATCACTGGTCATCCTGGTAACCCTATCACTGGTCATCCTGTCTTGACATGCTATGGATATTATCAACGTACAGTTGGAGGCCATCGATATTGTCCTTTTCTTTTTGCTGAGGTTTGCGTGATCTGCGCCAAAGGACAGTTAACCCATTTTGGGCGGGAACCCCTTTTGGTCTTTTAAACATTATGTTATAATTTAGCTATTGAAAAATAGCAGATCTACAAGCTCATAGCGCGCCACCGAGTGGCGCGCTACAAGCTTGTAGGTCTGCTATTTTTTTTAAATCGTGAAAATATTTATTTCAGAAAACATAGGATTTAGAAGGATTTTTTTAATTTGAGTTCAGGCCTAAATGGGTCAAATGATAAGGGACAATATCGGTGGCACCCAACTGTATGTTCTTTTCCTTTAATCCATTTTGACCGGGACCGATTCTACAAATATCTTCTAAATCATGACAGTTTTCTGAAAAACCTATGCTTCCATGTCACTGGTTCTCAAACTATTTCATGTCAAGGTCCCCCAGAATTATATGCATTTGGCCGCCGACCCCCATCTGAACATATGTTGTTCCAGGGACCCCCCCAGAAGCAAAGATTTGAGTTAAAAACGTTCGCTCTGAAAGAATATATATATTCAAAGTTTTGTGTCACATTTTCACGATTTGTCTAAAATAGCAGATCTACAAGCTCGTAGCGCGGCTATGAGCTTGTAGATCTGCTATTTTTCAATAGCTAAAGTGTAACATAATGCTTAAAACACCAAAAGGGGTTCCCGTCCAGAATGGATTAATCCTTTGTTTCTTTGAACGGCTTTGGCTTCAAAGTGCACGTCAAGGTTTGCTTCATCATGATAAAGGATATGGCAAGTATTGACAATTGATTGAATAGCTTATTGAACATAAATGTAACAGTGATATGAGTTTGTTTGTACTGTTTCTTTTTCTTTTTTCTTTTTTTTTTACACACATTGAGGGATTCTCAGATAGGGATTTCACAATCATGGCATTTTAGTTGATTAGTTGTACAAAGAATTGCAATTAACAATTGAATTGTGTTTTTTGGCATTTCAAACTGGAACTATTATTTTTCTCTTTTCTCACTTGTAGGACGGCTGCAATTCGAAACTGGCCCCCGTAAAATCTGAATCCCCCCCCACCGCCCCCCTTTTTCCCTCACTGTATATGTTTCTTTTCCCTTTTTACCTCCTTTATGATGAATTCCTGTTCTGTCCTTTGTCTATATAGAAGTGTCTATTTGTACGTCTCTAAATGTTTTTGATGAATTGGACCCTATTGGAAACAAGTGTAATGCTTAATTGGGTCGTCCACTCACAGTTAACAGCCTTTGTATTGAGTTTGTGCTTGAAATGTACTGTAATTCTGCAAACTGTTAATACATTTTTCAATCAATCAATCAAAATAGGCTTTGTAAACTAATTGCACGGGGCAGATACTTCGGATATGACAAATAACCTAAATATACATAACAATGACAATGACGGTACCAATAATCAAAATAATGTACTATGCCCAAAACAGACCTTGATCCTTGACCTTGATCATTTTATACTTTCAAAAATAGAAGATGGCAGATCTAAATCTACTTGTATATTTTCTATTTTAGCTATTTTCCAACAGAATTATGTGTACAGATGAATATAAATTATTCTGTCAATTATCCAAAAGATTATTGCACAATATATCACAATTTTGATTAGGCGATAATGTTAACTATATGACAGGCCTATGCTTAGATCTCATGGCTGAAAAGACTGCTTAATAAATAACTCTGTACAGCCTAACTTGACGGTTAAGAGACGTGTCAAGTTTACCCATCTGTGCTGCATTTCCTTATACCATCCAAGGACTGTCTAAAGAGGACGAGACGCGAAGACCGTACGGGCGACGCCATGTTGCTTATGGTGCTCCATGGAAGGAAAGAAACATGCGCAGTTGAGACCAAGGAAGCTGAACGCGGAAGTGTTGGCTGCATATAGCCCATTGCGCATGTTTCTTTCCTTCCATGGAGCAACATGGCGTCGCCCGTACGACGCCATGTTGTCTTCGCGTCTCGTCCTTCTTAGACAGTCCTTGGTACCATCCACAGATATGTTCTGTCACTTTGAAATGTTATTCCTGTGTGTTAATCTCTGGAAAAGTACGCGGTACACAAGGACTATTTCAAGGAATGCATAATGTACAAGTTGTAAACGGGTACAATGTAAATACATTTATGTTTGAATGCAATGCGTTACACTTAGTTGTAACACTTGTTTGTAAGTAATCTGCTAGAATAAGGCAATTTAAAATTGATCGTTTTACTAACAACAAAATAAAATTGACACTTTGCTGTGTTATCAAATTATGGGAATACGGCTACTTGGACCCTAGAGTACCAGAATGCAACTGTACACCATAAATGCATTTAGATGTTTGATTGTTTTATCTTCCCCCCCTCCCCCACCCCCTTCCTTTGTAACTTGGGAATGTTGACAGACTATAAAGTTTGTTTTACAGTAGTTAAAGGAGCATTTGAGTGATTTGGAAAACCACCCAGTCCGCCCCGGTAACAAAATGTGCACATGCACGCTCTACAGTGGGGGGAAGTGCAACAGGCCAACAGCATGTGCACCAAGGCCCGCCCCCACTCGATCATGATTGGAGGCATCCTGATTGGATGAAGGCTTTGCCACCCGCCACCAAAACTGAAACTAGGGTTTTTTGACCCCAGGGGCTCACTGGGGACAGGGAGGAACTCCTTATATGGACAGCACACTCTATAGTAGGGAGGATTATCCAGAAAAAAAGAAAAAAGAAGTGATATTTAGATTAAGTCAAATCACTGAATATACCTTTAAAGTCAAAGCTTGGATCTCTGGAACTAATGCATCTGTTTTTAGCCATTTGGCCAATTTGAAAGTAAATTGTGTTGCGCACGGGCATCTCAACAGTAGTAGACAGTTGCAAAAGAGAATGTCCTTCCTTCCCCATAACCAATACTGAATTCATTCAATTGGTACGTAGTTTCCAGACTGTGTGCATATTCCTTGTGATAATAAAAGATGAAGCTGTGATATTTGTATTGTGCTACTGTGAGCAGTACAGAGGCTCTAAATGTCTGTTGAACTGTTTAAATACATTATGTTATAATTTAGATATTGAAAAATAGCAGATCTACAAGCTCATAGCGTGCCACCGAGTGGCGCGCTATGAACTTGTAGGTCTGCTGTTTTTGAAAAATCGTTAAAATGTGCCTCAAATCTTTCTGAAAATTGTCATGATTTAGAAGACATTTTTTTAAATTTTGACGTCAGGCCTGAATGGGTTAAGGTTATCGCTTGAGTTTAGTTTTCTCACCCAGGACCTCATTCTGTTCACCCGGTTCAGTTCTTTTCTACCGTTTGGTTCCCAATGGGAACCCGGTTCAGTTCTTTTCTACCGTTTGGTTCCCAATGGGAACCCGGTTCAGTTCTTTTCTACCGTTTGGTTCCCAATGGGAACCCGGTTCAGTTCTTTTCCACCGGTTGGTTCCCAATGGGAACCCGGTTCAGTTCTTTCCACCGGTTGGTTCCCAATGGGAACCGGTTCAGTTCTTTTCCACCGGTTTGTTCCCAATGGGAACCGGTTCAGTTCTTTTCCACCGGTTTGTTCCCAATGTGAACCGGTTCAGTTCTTTTCCACCGGTTTGTTCCCAATGGGAACCGGTTCAGTTCTTTTCCACCGGTTGGTTCCCAATGGGAACCCGGTTCAGTTCTTTTCCACCGGTTTGTTCCCAATGGGAACCGGTTCAGTTCTTTTCCACCGGTTGGTTCCCAATGGGAACCCGGTTCAGTTCTTTTCCACCGGTTGGTTCCCAATGGGAACCCGGTTCAGTTCTTTTTGGTTCTTAGTCCATGAGCCAGAGCTCCAAAATTGGAACGTTAATTATGAATTGAGTGGACTAAACTATACCTAAAATAAATTGTTTATAGGTTCAATATAAGTCAATTCATATATGATAACACTAACACAGTAGTATATTTTGCATATTTTCCATTTCCTATATAGCCTAATGCCTCATTTGCAGATTTAAAAATGTAAAATTTGTAATACAATAAATCATTGTCTTCGTGTAAGTACTCAATTGGGGAAGTTTCATGGTGATAACAATCTAATATATGTATATGATTTTGCCCACCCAATTCATAATTAACGTTCCAATTCTGGAGCTCTGGCTCATGGACTAAGAACCAAAAATAACTGAACCGGCTCCCATTGGGAACCAACCGGTGGAACAGGGGTCTGTGTGATCACAGAGTAGCTGTTTTATTTTTGGCGTTGTTGGGCAAGGGTTGTCTCTCCTGTTGCTGATTTTGCATGTCCTTCCTTCCAGAATGCCTTCAAAACTTGCTGCTGCTGCTGTTCTTCTGGATTGTGGAATAAAAATGTTCCCTTCTTTTAGTCTACTTTTACAAAGCAGTACGTGTCAGGTGACGTCATAATGTAGCATGTAACTTTATTCCCCTCACAGCCCGTCTTGTTTACTCTTCATAGACTTTCCGATGCCAGTTAGGCCACTGGAAAACTAATGTAAATGGTGATTATGACATTGGAAATCACCAGAGCAGCTGGCTTTTTATGACCTAGTCCTGCTGTAGCCAGTTGTGGAAAGTAACTAAATACATTTACTTAAGTACTGTACTTAAGTACAATTTTGAGGAATTTGTACTTTACTTGAGTATTTCCAATTTCCAATACTTTCACTTCTACTTCACTACATTTTGGATAAAAAATATTGTACTTTTACTTCACTACATTTATTTGAAAACTTTAGTTACTAGTTACTTTGGAGATTGTAATTTTGATTAGAAAACATCCACACCAGCCCTATATACATTTTGGCCATTTGAAAATAGCCAATCTACAAGCTCACAATGCGTCGCATATCACAGAGTGCCACCAAGCACTATGAGAATCTCCTCAGCTTTCCATCTCTTCCCAGTGTTCTTCTGGATATTAAGGTATGGCTCCCCCATATCTTGCAAGCATGATTGAACCCTACAAACCCTCCCGAGCACTCAGATCAGCCAACGCAGGGAAGCTGGAAGTACCCTCACTAAAAACGCCGGGACAACGCTCCACACGTCCCAAACTCTTCTCCCTTCTGGCCCCAAAACTGTGGAACGCACTTCCCGTTGCAATCAGAACTGCAGCATCACTCCCGATCTTCCGCCGTAGTTTGAAAACCCACCTTTTCAGACTCCACCATGGCCCATAGCACTTACCCTACCCCCTTAGACAGCACTTTTTTAGACTTAGATAGCATTTGAAACAGACTTATAGCATGTCATGTAGACAGCACAATAACAGTACAGCATAGTATAATATATATGTATAGCTTATATGTATGGTGTCATTATATATAGATATGTTCTAGTTACGTTCTTAGCTTACGCATGTTTCTTGATAAATGCTGTTTATATATGTGATGTATTCCCATGCTTTTTGTTCTTGCTTAATGTAAATCGCTCTGGATTAAGAGCGTCTGCTAAATGCCTAAATTGTATTCTCCATCATGCTGCAATGTGAAAGTAGGAGGAACTCGGCTGGATTTGAACTCACAACCTCTGGCTCACATGGACATCATCTTAACAAGGGTGCCACTGAGCTCTCTGTGAATTTCAGTTGTCATTTGTTCTTCTTGCTGTCACTTTTCAAATGGGGCCTTGGGATCATGTACAGAGCATTTGAATGGTGTTTGCTGTGCATCAAATGTGTCTTCTTTTAAGTGTCATCGTGGATGTTAATCAGATAATACAGAGGAGAAACCATGACAGAACACAGACAGTCTGGTAGTGCAATGTGTTAAGTGGCTGTCCACATCATCCAGACATTGTGGGTTCAAATCCCACTCTGGTCTTTACTCTGAAACTTTACTTTGAAGAAAGAAGAAGATAAAAGCGCCCGGAAGTCTCACTCAGTCAGGATATAAGGTAGTGATGGTGCTGTTGGTAAAGAAAGGACCTTGAAGTCAAAAAATCCCTTTCACCTAGAAACTACATTCACACTTTTTATAATTAGTGTGGTTGCCCTAACAGGGCAACCAGACTATTGTAATTGTAACACTTTATTAGTGTGGTTGCCCTAACAGGGCAACCAGACTATTGTAATCGTAACACTTTATTAGTGTGGTTGCCCTAAAGGGCAACCAGACTATTGTAATTGGAACACTTTATTAGTGTGGTTGCCCTAAAGGGCAACCAGACTATTGTAATTGGAACACTTTATTTATTTTTACTGGAGTAAGACTTTTTTTGACACGCTACTCCTCCCACAGTTTTGACTGTACGCACTTGAGCCATATCTCAAATTGCCCGGCTTCATCGGGAAGGATGTGCTTGTATTTTTTTAAGAGAAATGTTGTATAGTTTAATTGATATTAATTTATTAGTGAATAAAATTTCCCCATTGACATGAATGGGAAAATGCGATTTTTCGCATTTTCTCACATTCAAGTATTTTTTCCTCAGAGACTGTAAGGACTATAGTTACAAAACTTGGAGGGTAGGTTCATAATAATTACTAAAATTAATCAACTTATAATGTTATCGGTCGGCCTCATGGTGGCGCTATAACAGCCCACTTTACGTTTTGGCTTATAACTCTTGAACCGTAGGTCGTAAAATCAAAATTATTTTTTCCCTGGATTTCTTGGGTCATGACGCATCTCCCCATATAGGCCACGCCCATTTGCGTCATGATAGATTTTACGCCATTTTGAATTTTCTCCAAAACACACTTTTTGCTTTTCCTCCTACACATTTTGTCCAAATCTCACAAAAATCAGTACACATGATCTCTGGACCATTCCGATGAAAACACCAACGGCAGAACTTTGATAGTGCGTATCGTTCGGCCGTAATCGGCTTCCAAAGTTAGTGGGAGGGGCCTACTTTACAAAAAACGCCACAAATCACGAACGGAATGTCCAATCCATCCCAAATTTGAATCACTTGTCACGGGTGGGTTACTCAACCCAGAGCCGAAAGCAATTCCATTTTCATCTATAGGGGGCGCCGCAAATGCGAAAAATGTAACCGTGTATCGCAAAAGCATGATTTTTGGGGGATAAATACCTTCCGAATTACTTACGCATGATCACAGGGGTGACGTGACATTGTAATTGTCTGGCAAAATTACTGGGAGGGCTTTTTTTCGTTCATAGGGGGCGCCGCAAATGCGAAAAATGTAACCATTTGTAGCTAAAACATGATTTGGGGGGGATAAATCCCCTCCGAAATACTTACACATGGGGTAACTTGACCGTGTAATTGGCTAGCACAATTATTATTATTATTATTATTATTATTATTATTATTATTATTATTATTATTGCCTAGACCAGTCTCATAAAAAAATCTCCCTGGCCTACTGTGTTATCATTATTTATGAAAAATAATCTATGCATACGTTTTTTTGGGGATGAATCCCTTCCCAATTATTTACACACGATCACAGACCTGATTTGACATTGTAATGGACGGCTCTATATCTTATCCGCCGCCAGGGGGCAGTAGCGATAGTTAGGCGTCTGGCACCGTTCAGTCACATTCTATTTACGCGTGTAGAAGAAGAGACCCCCCCCCCCCCCCTCGCATATCACTAATGTCAACAACGTCTATTTAAGGGTCTTTAGAAGCATTCATATTTTAATCAGGTGGCGACATGGATTTACTATTGAGCCACTAAACATGCACGCTAGGTTTATCCAGCGCGATTTGAGCCGTAAATACGAGGAAAAAGGCCTACAAAACCTCTTATTCCCACAATGATGATGATAACCCCCCAGCCAAGAGCTAAAGGCGTATTTCTTTCTTTTTAGTTGACTGTTTCACAAAATAATTCTGATGAATTGAACATGGTGGACCATATTGTAAACAAGTGTAATGTATGGTCTCGTCCTTAGTTAAGTTTTTGGATTGAATTGTGCTTGAAATGTACTGTAATTCTGCAAACTGTTAATAAATACTTAAATCGCTTCTGTGAAATGTTGTATCCTGTCTGAAGAGGATACGGAAATGGTCTTCCGTTTGACGACCTGTCTGTGCACAAATAACCGGATACAGTAGGCGGGCTAATGGGGACGGACGGACTGTCACTCAGCCAGACAGACCATATATATACTCTATGAGACAGACACATGTGCGTCTTCACTTTACGGACAATCAATGAACTGAGTACAGCTTGTATGGTAATCAATTCACACTGAGGAGCTGCGTTCCAATTGGCGAATTTTGTTGGCGTTGTTTGAATATTTCTCTCCGTCACTCATTTCTCTCAGACACTGAGCCGACAACAGACGTGTTTTTGAGGGAAACTGACTCGACCCGCCACTGCAACTTCTCTGGATATATCTATTGTGTACAACTGCTATTTTTTGTATTCTTGTTTTGCTGTTTTTTTGTGTGTCCTTTTCTGTGGCTTACAGGAACAAGATCGGAGGTAAGTTCACAACAAATCCTTTTCTTAATCAAAATTGTTTTCTTGGTAAAAAAAAGTTTTCAAACCACCTAGTTTGACCGTCATAACCACACACACACACACACACACACACACACACACACACACACCAGCTAACGCCACCGGCATAACCAGTACACCACACACCAATGCTGCTTTGTGTTGTATTGAAACTTGGTTTGAAGACGTCGTCTTGGTAAAATAACCAAGCTACAACCTTCACACTGCACAGCTAATTAAAGACACTGGTAATGGCAGTGTTTTTGTTGACTGTGTGTGGTGTGTGTGTGTGTGTGTGTGTGTGTGTGGTTAATCCATCGTCTACACGCCATAATCATTTTTGCATGGCCGCATCAGACCTCATCCGACGTTATAAACAATTAAATCCATGTAGGAGTTAGAACGTGTTGTAAAAAAAAAAGAGAATAATTCGGTCGTCGCCACGTTGCCTCAGAATTCTCTAGCGTAACTACTTTGAGAATAACAGCGGAGTGCTGATAATGGTTAACAGACGGTAACACTGAGTGTCTGTCACTGTATCCTCCCACGCATACTAACGCGGACCCCCGCGCCGAACTCCGCGGACCCCCCCCCCCCGTACTCCGCGGACCCCCCCCCCCCCGTGTGTGTGTGTGTGTGTGTGTGTGTGTGACAGGTGGTTGTGTGTGACTGGTGGTTGTGTGTGTGTGTGTGTGACTGGTGGTTGTGTGTACTAAACATGGTGTGTTCACTGTGGGTGAACTGCATGGGCATTGGTTGTATAACATGGTGTTAACCTGGCTCCTTAAGGGAGTTCCAGGGGGTCCCCAGCAAAATGATAGTTTGGAACCAAATGCACGCTTATGGGTCTGTAACTCTGAGAGTGTACAAATGGAACCAGGGTCCATTTGGTTCCATGTTGTACAGTCAGAGTTCAATTAACATTGATTTTTGAGTGGCGCAACCACTCCAACGAACAGCAATGTCCGTGTCCGTGTGTTCACCTATGTGACTACCTATGTGACTATGTCACTATGAGCACGAGTACCAATGACTACCACAAGTGGCGCTGTTGTGCCAGAAATGGAGAGAGAGAGAGAGATAGTGCTGCACTTCTGCCTGCTAATGAGAGACAGAGGGGGGGGGGGGAGTTGCACCACTCAGTTCACACAGGTGTGATTTTTACAATATAAATTGGGGGTCCCAGAGATAGAAATGCCTTTAAATGGGGGTCGGTAGACTAATGCAATAAATGAAACGGGTTGAGAATCACTGCTAGAGCCATACAATTCTTCTCTTATGGGGGTCCCTGCCCTGGGCCTGGCATATATTTTCAAATGAGGGTCCGTGGGCTAATTGGTGTGAGTTTGGGAACCACTGCTCTACTGGGTTTAGTTGGTTGCACTGGACACTGGTTCTATAACCAGGTGGCTTGTTAGGCTGTTCTGATTTCTTTCTATACCAAAGGTCTACGTTGTGCAAAAGGGAGCTTGTAGATCTGCTACTTTCAGCAAATGTTCCCCTCAGAATGGTGATGCTAGCTAATTAATTATGTAAAAAACAAATATACGTATGTTGGGCTGTTCTGTGTGATATTTTTTTCTATACCAGGGGTCAGTCACTGTACCCGCACTATCCCATGCATAACTGGGCATTGGTTGTATAACCCATTCTGGGCGGTAACCCCTTTTGGTGTTTTAAGCATTGTTATACTTTAGCTGTTGAAAAATAGCAGATCTACAAGCTCATAGCAAGCTTGTAGATCTGCTATTTTTGAAAAATCGTGAAAATGTGGTGCAAATCCTTATATATTCTATCAGAGCGAATGTTTTTAACTCAAATCTTTGATTCTGGGAGGTCCCTGGAACAACATATTTTCAGATCGGGGTCAGAAAACTGTTTAAATTTAGAGGGCATTTGTAGAATCATCCTCAGGTCTAAAAGGGGTAACCTGGTGTTGGTTATAAAGTTTGTTGTTTCTTGTTGTACTCTACTGTAGTGGGTCCCAAAGTGGGGTCCGGGGACCCCCAGGGGTCCTTGAGGGAGTTCCAGGGGGTCCCCAGCAAAATGATAGTTTGGAACCAAATGGACTCTTATGTGTCTGTAGCTCTGAGTGTACAAATGGACCCGTAACAAATGGAACCAAATGGACCCGTTACGGGTCCATTTGGTTACATTTGTGCTCTCAGAGTTAAATGAACATTGATTTTACAATATAAATTGGGCGTCCCAAAGTGGGGTCCGGGGACCCCCAGGGGTCCTTGAGGGAGTTCCAGTGGGTCCCCAGCAAAATGATAATTTGGAACCAAATGGACCCTTATGGGTCTAACTCTGAGAGTATACAAATGGAACCAAATGAACCCATTAGGCTCCACTTGGGTCCATTTGCAATTCATTAACATTGTTTTCACAATATAAATTGGTGGTCCCAGAGATAGAAATGCCATTAAATGGGGGTTTGTAGACTAATGCATGTCAAACTGGGGGTCCTTGAAATGAAATGGGTTGAGAATCACTGCTAGGGCTGTAAAAAAAAATCTTCTTATGGAGTTATGGGGGTCCCTGGCATATATTTTCAAATGAGGGTCCGCAGGCTAATTGGTGTGAATTTGGAAGTCCTTGACATGAAAACGTTTGGAAACCACTGCTCTACTGGGTTTAGTTGGTTGAAGAACAGGACACTGGTTCTATAACCAGGTGGCTTTTTGGGATGTTCTGATATCGGTGTGATATTTATTTGAGTGGTGCAAATGGCTGGGTGCCTGCCTGGCTGGGTGGGTGTGTCTGAGCACGAAAACAGCATGGTTGTTTTTCACCACCTGTGCGCAACCCAACACACACACATATTAACTGTATATATGGTGATTTCGGGTGTGCCAGTACAGTACAGTACAGTAGAGGGACCCCCACACGGTAAATCTGTCACTTCTCAACTGTTTCGGACACGGGGCGGCTCACCAGAATCGGGCCGGCACCCTGGGTGCGTTCCTGTGGGTCAGGAACTTGCCCCCCTGGGGACCCCCACACGGAGTTGCACCACTCACTTCACACGGGTGTGATTTTTCTATACCAGGGGTCTAGGTTGTGCTAAAAGGAGCGTGTAGATCTGTTACTTTGTACAAAAAATATATATATGTTGGGCTGTTCTGATATCAGAGTGATATTTCTTTCCAGCGATCTGGGTTGTGCAAAAGGGAACTTGAAGATCTGCTACTTTCAGCAAATGTTCCCTTCAGAATGCGGATGATGGCTAATTGTTAATGATGCAATCATGTCACCCTCCGGGGGTCATGGAATGCAATACTGTACTCAGTACTGCAGTACTTAAACTTTTTCATGTCAAGGACCCCCAAATTGCATACAGACCCCCATTTTAAAATATATGCCAGGGAAGGCACCCCCAAACGAGAAGATCTTTACAGCTTGAGCAGTGGTTCTCAACCATTTCAATGTCAAGGACCTGGGGGTCTGAGGCCTAATGCATGTCAAACTAGCATGTCACACACCTAAGATAGCAGACCGAGGAGCTCACAGCGTCGTGGATGATACGTCGTGTGAGCCCTTGTGCTATGTTTGTAAAACATTTATACTGCGCAGCAGCGCCTCGTGAAATAGACCAGTGGCAGTGTTGTTTTTGTTGAAAACTATGACCGAGGTGTGTGTGTGTGTGTGTGTGTGTGTGTGTGTGTGTGTGTGTGTGTGTGTGTGTGTGTGTGTGTGTGTGTGTGTGTGTGTGTGTGTGTGTGTGTGTGTGTGTGTGTGTGTGTGTGTGTGTGTGTGTGTGTGTGTGTTGGGTTCAGTGTGGTTGAACTAAACATATGGATGCTGCTGCATACGTTGTGTTGCTTAAATGACTGCATAGTTGCGTTCTCAACAGTTGCGCAGCAAAACACAAAAGGAAAAAAATCCATCGACACATTGATTTGCGGTCTCGACTTATTTGCCAAATATGAGTCGTTTCACATCCCTACTACATACGCCTTGTAAGCTTGTACATCTGCTATGTTTGTAAAATATTTTGGTGTGTGTGTGTGTGTGTGTGGGGTACTGCAGTGGTTCTTAAACCTTTTCATATCAAGGACCCCCAAATTGATACAGACCAACATTTGAAAATATATGCCAGTGCAGCAACACCCATACAAGATTCGTATGGCTCAGTGATTCTCAATTATTTGAATTTCAAGGACCTGGGGTCCAAGGCCTAATCCATGTCAAACTAGTCCCAGGCCTAATAGATGTCAAACTGGCATGTATTAGGCCTTGACTTGGACCCCCATTTAATGACATTTCTCTGGCACCCCAATCTATATTGTAAAACCAATGTCAATTTAACTGTGTACAAATGGACCCAGTGGCCATTTGTATGTTCTCAGATATACAGATACAAGGGACCATCTGCTTCCAGTCTATATATTTTAGCTGGGGACCCCCTGGAACTTCCTCAAGGACCCATGGGGGTCTCTGGACCCCACTTTGACAACCACTGCAGTACTGTACTCTAACATTGTTGAAGTAGGACTCATCAAATGTCCCTGCGACCCATCTAACAGACCACCCCTGAGTCCCAGGACCTATTACATTGAAAACCTATTTACATCACTGTGAAGACTCGTGTAATAATGTTATACTATACTCTAACTGTGTGTGTGTGTGTGTGTGTGTGTGTGTGTGTGTGTGTGTGTGTGTGTGTGTGTGTGTGTGTGTGTGTGTGTGTGTGTGTGTGTGTGTGTGTGTGTGTGTGTGTGTGTGTGTCAAATTACAGTTCCAGAGAGGGAGACACTGGTCACCACAGGCTGTGGTGACCCGGACTGGTCCGTCACTAGGTTTGTCACTTTTGTATTGTTAGCAAATGGACACTTCTTTGACATCATTCAGTTAATTGTAAAGAATCCTAAAGCAAAAATCTTGGCCACTTGCTCACTCACACTCGGTCACTCCAGCATGGCAGTGTTATGGTGAAATTGATGACCTATGTGACCTGATGACCTATGTGACCATCTTATGGACTTCACATAACTTACATGGAGGTCTTTAAATATGTCTCCTAAATACTGTTACATTGAACTCTGCTAATTAACAAACCACGATGATTGATGTTAGGACATTGACCTTATGTGATGTCTACTCTAGTTTACATAATGGGACATGCCTCCATGCCACTACATGTTATTAGCTTTCAACACTTCACCACTTTAATTGCATCCTGTGTCCACACATTTTACAAATGTTACCTTCCTACTCTTAGAAATAAATTGTAACGTTAGTTAGTGGTTGCACTACTAAATTCAGTTTGTCATTGGGGTTGCTTTTTTGTGTTATACGGTAATACCACATTGCTATTCTAATTTTGCCTATTTCATTTACTGCTTAGGTCATCACATCTGAACAGCTACACCAGTGACTTCATATATAACGGTAAGAAAGTTCATTCTTGGTTAGTTAGAGACTACATATAGTAACGGTAAGTAATTTCATTCTTGGTTAGTTCGCGACTACATATATTTAACGGTAAGTTCATTCTTGGTTAGTTAGAGAGTACATATATGTAACGGTAAGTAAGTTAATTCTTGGTTACAGACTGCATATTTACAGGTAAATTGTGATTTTTAACACGTTTAGATCTAGTCATTATTTTGTCACATAACATTGTGACATCATGCCTCGTCCAAAGCAGAGATCTGCGGCTAAAAAGAAGTTCTGGGCTAATAGCCCTGCTAAGGCCAACCTTTCACAATCACCAAACGGTAGCGCTTCAGTCGAGGAAGTCGATGAGAAGAAACAGGAGACCATTTCTCCACTCGTGCAGCCTTCTCCAAAAAAAGCTCGGCATGCCATTGACCTTTCCAACAGGGACCCTGTGCATGAACCACTCATTCAACCATCTGCTGTGATCTCTGTGCAAGCATCCAGAAGCCAGGCTCATAATTTATATCCCAATTTTTCAAGGAATAAGCAGTGTACATGCATGTCTCTCACATTTCTGGCACAGCAAAATGAGGGACTTGAGTTGAGGAGGGATGATCTCAACAAGATACTGGACATGGGCGACCGTCTGTATAGAAGAACAATCAATAGACAAAAAAGACGGAACCTGTTTCAGAGCAAATTCCTGTCGATGGAGGAAACGCCTCTCGATGTGGAAACGGAACACAATCACTACTCTGTGATCAAATCGAATGTGGAGACGGGATACATGAGAGAAGCAGGAGATACTAGACAGCAGCATTGGTTGCTGAATCTTCATGCAAGACTCCAGTGTTTGTCTGCAGATGTGACACATGCACTGCTTACAATATCGCCATACACAATTGCTGTATTTAGAGACGCGTCGGGAAGATATGGCATGTTTGACCCGCACAGCAGAAATGATGATGGCCTACCTTTAGCTCCGTGGAAAGGAGGAACAGCAGTAATGATGACCTTCACTCACTTGGATGATCTAATTGCTAAAATTGACCATCTAACTGTCAGCGTACATTCCATACCGATTGACAGAATGCTGTTTGACTTCATGCCAGTGACATTTGTACAGACAAATGCCCCATCACCCCATGTAGAGACAAATGCCCCGTCACCCTCAACTAGCAGACATGAAACAAACACTGGGCCATCAAGCACCAAGCCTTCTCTGCAGTCAGGCATTTCATCACCCACAGAAGTGGGGTCCAACACTTCATCTGACACTTTTCACAAACTGAACAAACGCCGGCGACGGAAACTGAGCAGAAAAACAGGTTCACAGAAACCAACAACTCGAAGACAGACAAACACAATTGAAGATATTAGGGCCAGGAATAAGGAATATATCCGGAAGTACAGGGCAAAGAGGTGCATCATAGATACAGAATTCAAGGCTAAGCAAAAAGGATACAACAGCGCATACTTCCAAAGCAAATACAGCAAAGATCTGGATTTCAAAGGGAAGGAACTGCAGAAGCACAAGTACAGGTACAAGATGGATGAGGTGTTCAGAGAGAAGCGCAAGGCATTTAGCAAGGCATATGACAACAGTAGGTATCATACAGATGAGAAGTTCAGGGGGAAGCGCAAGGCATTTAGCAAGGCATATGTCAACAGGAGGTTCCATGTAGATGAGGAGTTCAGGGAAAAGCTCAGGCAACACATGAAGTTTTACATGGCCCACAAATGCAAAACAGACGCGTTCTTCAAGATGCGCCGTGACATGCGCCAAGCCTTGAAGTTAAAAAGAAGGTACATGGAGTTATGTCGAGTGCAGCTCAGACTGCGCGTTGAAGACAACAAGAGGCGAGTAGAAGATAGGCGCGTTGAAAAGGAAGCAAGGAAAGCTTTACAAGAAAAGCAGCTCCAAGACTGCTGTATAGCGAAATTCCACGCAGACATAGAAGATGGACCAACATTTGTGTGCACAACGTGCCACCGGGCGCTGTTCTCTGGTCAAGTGGACCCTTGTCATCGGGAAAAGTACAAGACAAACCCTGACGTAGTTGCAGCATGCTTGACTGGAAAATATGTTCATTTCTGTGACGATGAATGCGGAGGCCCAGAAGATTGCACTGTACCCAAAGAAAGACATAGAGAGTGGATATGTAAATGCTGTCACAGAATTGTACTAGCAGGAAGAATGCCAGACATAGCTGTTGCAAACAACTTGGAGCTAGCAGCCATTCCTCCAGAGCTTTGCCAACTGAATGTTCTGGAAAGACAAATGACAGCATTAGACATCCCATTTGCCAAGATTCTCACTCTCCCTAAAGGCAAACAAGGAGCTGTACATGGTGCTGTGGTGTGTGTACCATCAAACGTGGAAACCACCATAAACGCCTTACCCAGAAGGCTCGACTCATCTGGTTTGTACAGAGTGAAGCTGAAGCGACGTATGCGGTACAAAGGCCATCATTTGTTTCACACTGTCAATGTGAGGAATGTGGTTTTGGCTCTGAGGAAACTCATCGAGACACACCCCGACTACAGGAACATCACAATCCGAGACGAGGACGACATCAGTGGTGAAGCTGTGGTAGACCCGCTTGAAGAACTACCCGCTTCTGAACAGACGGCCACAGACGACGGCATGGACAGTTGTGATGAGGCCGAAATGATGGAAGTGGCTGATTCTACGGAAGCTCTCGACTCATCACGGACAGTGGATCAGCATCCACCCAGTGCTGAGGATGAGCAAGATGTGCTGAGACCTGGACATGGCCTAGACAGTTGCCTGCAACCGGACGACATTGGGCAGGACATGATGACATATGGAGATGGCATATTCACCATAGCCCCAGCGGAAGGAAACAAGCCTGTCAGCTACAGCACAGTCCCTAACCTCGAAGCAAAGGCCTTCCCGACATTGTTTCCCACTGGAGAGAACACGTTTGATCGGAAGAGAAGGGTCAAACTGTCCCCAAGCAGGTACTTCAACGCGAGACTTTTCGGTGTTGACGCACGTTTTGCAAGAGACCAAACCTATCTCTTCTTTGCACAGTTTGTCTCAGAGACACACTTGGCAAAAAACACCATCTCAATCCAATTGAGAAAAGGCAAACCCAAAACCAAAGATGGTCGCCGGATCAACAACAAGATGTTGCAGAACAAGTCTGAAGTCGAGCGACTGGTCAAAAACCGCGACGCAACAAGATTCATGTCGCCAATGAGGGGGACTCCAGCTTACTGGCAGAAGACCATGTTGGATTTGTTTGCCATGGTCCGTCAGATAGGTCCACCCACCTTCTTTTTGACCATAAGTGCTGCAGAGTTCAGATGGCCGGAGGTTATAAAGGCAATCAAAGCACAGCAAGGCCAAATAGTGGACTTCGACAAGCTGGACTGGAATGACAAATGCGACATCCTCAGAAGCAATGCAGTGACGACCATGCGCATGTTTGACAAGCGAGTTAGTTCGTATTATAGAAACGTGCTGTTTGATAAGGAGGCTCTTCCAATTGGACGCGTCATCGATTGGTTCCATCGCGTGGAATTCCAAGCAAGAGGGTCCCCCCATTTGCATTGTTTAATGTGGATAGCCGACGCCCCCGTATATGGAGAAGACTCGGACGAGAAGATTTGCGAGTTTGCAGACCGCTACATTAAGTGCCAGCTGCCTGATCCGAACGAAGATCCCATACTCTACAAAATTGTCACAGAGGTTCAGATGCACAGCAGAAACCATACCAAATCGTGTAGGAAAGGTCGCAAGACATGCAGGTTTGGATTCCCAAAACCACCAGTGGACAAAACGTGGATCACAAACCCGACGCCAGTTGATCCAATTCAGGAAGAACTTGAAAAAGATTTGGATGATGGCGCAACGGCTGGAAATGATGCAGCAAATAAGAGTGCAAGAAAGGAGGCAAAGGACGGTGCAAAAGGCTTAGGCAAAAAACGGACGGCACAGACGCAAGCTTCTATGGCCAAACTCAAACCACTGTTTGATATGCTGATTGATGGCACATCAGAAGTGACTGACCTAGCGGACTTGCTGGCAAAGTGCAATTTGACTCGGGAAGAGTACAATGCCTCTCTTCAAGACATGAGGAAGACACATGTCCTCTTGATGAAGCGTGGAGTGAAGGACGGCTTTGTGAATAACTACAACCCAGTTTTGCTGAAGGCCTGGAATGCGAACATGGATATCCAGTTTGTCCTGGACCACTATGTCTGCATCTCCTACATGCTGTCCTACATATCCAAGGCCGAAAGTGAGATGGGCGAACTTCTCAAGCAAGTAGTGGTTGGAATAGACCCCACGAAAGTGAGCGAGAGGGATGCAATGAACCAACTGGTTCACTCCTATGTCAAAAACAGACAGGTTAGCGCACAGGAGGCAGTCGCCCGGACTTGCAGTTTGCATTTGAAGAAATGCTCCCGGCAAGTTATCTTCCTCCCCACGGATGACAATGCCATGAGAATGAGCCTCCCGCTCAGCACGCTGCAGAAAAGACCAGACGATTCAGAACACGTATGGATGACACATTGTCTGGACAGATACAATGTCAGACCCAAATCCCCCGAGTTTGACAACATGTGTCTAGCTGAATTTGCATCCGACTACAGGGTTGTGTACGGTGACGAAGCTACACAGAAGGATTGCGTAAAGCTCTCCGACAACATGGGAACCATGAGGAAGCGCAAAAAGGTTGGCTACCCCGCAGTCATCAGATATGCGAAATTTTCGGAACAGAAGGAACCCGAAAAATACTATGGCACCCTGCTTAAAGTCTACCTTCCCCATCGCTACCAAACATCGCTGAAAACCGAAACCTTCCCCTCCTACACAGAGTTCTACCACAACGCGTCTGTGAGATTACCTGGAACAGATGAGGTTTGGGGAGCCAATATAATTGTTGCTAGGAACAGGAAGAAGTTCGAGAAACACAGTGAATCGATCGAAGAAGCCATGGAGGAGTTCCTGAAGAATGGCCCTGCTGAAGACGCGTGGGCCGACATTGCAGCAGAAAATGAGCTCGATCGATTGGAATGTCTTGCCCAACAAGATGAAATTCCGCTGGATGATGAGGAACGAGACGACGTGCCAGAGTTCAGTGCTCAAGACGTGCCTAATATTGGACATGTTGCTGTATCGGCCCCACAGGTGAGCCTGGATCATCTGCTCACTATGTGTCGAAACCTCAACCAGACACAAGCCTCCATTTTTCACTCTGTACGTGACTGGTGCTTGAAGAGCGTGAACGAGCAGAACCCCGACCCGTTCTTTTACTTTGTCACTGGAGGTGCTGGAACTGGCAAATCACACATGATAAGGTGCGTCTACGGTGAAGGAACAAGAATTCTCCGTCGACTCCCCAGACTGTTTGAAGACACTGATCCATCTACGCCCACAGTGCTGCTGTCTGCGTTCACTGGAACTGCAGCATACAACATCTCAGGGAACACTCTGCACTCCCTGTTGAAGTTGCCAAGAAGCCTCAAACCCCCCTACACAGGCTTGGGAAATAGATTGGATGACATGCGAGCGAAGCTGGGGAATGCGCAGATCATCGTCATTGATGAGGTGTCGATGATTTCCAAAGACTTGTTTGCCTTCGTCCACTGGAGACTGCAAGAGATTAAAGGCAGCAAGATGCCATTCGGAGGCATGTCTGTGCTTGCAGTAGGTGACTTTCACCAGCTCCCTCCAACGTCACAAGGGAAACCGCTCTGCGTGCTCGAGGAATGCAAACCGGACCTTTTGCACGAACACTTTCAGATGATCACGTTGACGGAGATCATGCGACAGAAAGATGATGTGCCCTACGCAGAACTTCTCAATCGGCTGAGAGTCAAAGGGAAGAAGGATCCGCTGAGTGTTGCAGACAAAGATCTTCTTGCTCAGAGAGTGACTGAGCGTCACCTTTGTCCCAAGGATGTTGTGCACATCTTCGCAACCAACAAAGAAGTTGCGGCACACAACATCAAGTCCTTGTCTGAGCTCCACACCCACATCGTTGACATACCTGCAGAAGACTACAGGAGAGATGAACGGAATCACCAGATGACTCGTCTTAACAGAGCCTGTACAGGACAGCAAAAGGACCTTCTTGACAATTTGCAAGTTGCGGAAGGCGCCCCTGTCATGATCATCAGGAACATAGATGTGGAAGATGGCCTTGTCAACGGGACATTTGGCAAGATCGATAGTGTAGAGTATCTGGTGAACCAGGACGGCACTACGGTAGCCAAGCTTTGGCTTCTGCTAGACAAGCCTGATGCCGGGCTGAAATATCGCACAACTACACCTGGCGCTAAGCAAGTGCACATCATAAGGGTGGAGGAATACCTGAGTGACCAGAAAGTGATTCGCAGGCAATTTCCCATCAAGTTGGCATATGCTTGCACAGCTCACAAAGTCCAAGGCATGACTACGCAATCCGCCGTGGTTTCCCTGAAACGGATCTTCCAACCAGGCATGGCCTACGTTGCCCTCAGTAGGACAACGTCATTGCAAGGATTGCACATCATCGACTTTGATGAGAAGAAAATCTACGCTGATCCGGAAATCACAGCCGCCCTGGAATCCATGAAGACCGCCTCACTGGACAGTGTCATGCCACTGTTGCATTTTCGAGAGAGGATGGGCCAAGCGCAAACGCTGACGATTGTCCATCACAACACGCAAAGCTTACGGGCTCACATTCAGGACATCAGGCAACATCACGAATTTCCACTTGCAGATGTCCTGTGCTTGACAGAAACCCATCTCACTGGCTCTGTTGTGGATGACGGTCTGCAATTGGATGGGTACACCATGTTCAGCCGCAACAGACACGTGTCATACGCAAGCAACCCTGACCGTGCAGAACAGAACGGCGGCGGTGTGGCTGTGTATGTGAAGGACCATTTCCAGGCTAGTGAAAGGCGGAACATTTTCAATGTGACAAACATGGAGTTTGTGGTCGTCAAGATCGAGTCCCCTGTCAAGCTTCTGATCGCTGCGGTGTACAGACCACCACGTTACGGTGACCCGTTCCTGGACAACCTGAAGGCCCTCCTGGACGGCTTAGAAATTATGGACCACCATCCCATCGTACTCTGTGGAGATTTTAATGAAGATCTACTTCAAGGGCCCACTTTTGGTGGGCCCATAAGCAGGCTGCTAGACTCCAGAGGATATGCACAACTCATCAAGGAGGCGACCACAGACAAGAACACGCTGTTGGATCACATGTACATCTCCAGACCACAGCAATGTCTACAGTCTGGAGTGCTGCGTACTTACTACAGCTACCACAATCCTGTGTATTGCGTATTATCCTCCGATCATGAGTAGTGAAGCCACACGATTCTCTGGTGTCCGATGAGAAAATTTGATTGATTGATTGTTGGGCGGTGGGGGGGGATTCACGTTCAGCTCCGTTCATTTGTTTGATTTCCTTGGAGGAGTTGCGTTGGGTCCCCAAGTCGGCTCCGTGGCCGTACCTTGAGTTGGCTGTGTGGCCGTGACCATTTCTTGTGTTGTCCTTGTGTTGGGTCCCCAAGTCGGCTCAGTGGCCGTACCTTGAGTTGGCTGTGTGGCCGTGACCGTCTCTTGTGTTGTCCTTGCGTTGGGTCCCCAAGTCGGCTCAGTGGCCGTACCTTGAGTTGGCTGTGTGGCCGTGACCATTTCTTGTGTTGTCATTGTGTTGGGTCCCCAAGTCGGCTCAGTGGCCGTACCTTGAGTTGGCTGTGTGGCCGTGACCGTCTCTTGTGTTGTCCTTGCGTTGGGTCCCCAAGTCGGCTCAGTGGCCGTACCTTGAGTTGGCTGTGTGGCCGTGACTATTTCTTGTGTTGTCCTTGTGTTGGGTCCCCAAGTCGGCTCAGTGGCCGTACCTTGAGTTGGCTGTGTGGCCGTGACCGTCTCTTGTGTTGTCCTTGCGTTGGGTCCCCAAGTCGGCTCAGTGGCCGTACCTTGAGTTGGCTGTGTGGCCGTGACCGTCTCTTGTGTTGTCCTTGCGTTGGGTCCCCAAGTCGGCTCAGTGGCCATACCTTGAGTTGGCTGTGTGGCCGCGACCGTCTCTTGTGTTGTCCTTGCGTCCGTGTTTGAGGGATTCCGATTTTACAGGGGCCAGTTTCGAATTGCAGCCGTCCGTAAGTGCCCTTTGAGAGCGGTTTTGAAGGAGTCAAGGGATTCGCATGTCTTAATGACTGTTGGTAGGGCGTACCACATTTTGGTGGCATAGGAGCGAGAATAATAATAATAACCACCGCAACACGTTTCATCTGACACGCTCCACAGACATGTTTTCGCACCGGTTATGTTCTTCATAGCCAGACGGTGACCATGCTCTGGTGTCCGATGAGAAAATATAATAATGATAACCACCGCAACACGTTTCATCTGACACGCTCCACAGACATGTTTTCGCACCGGTTATGTTCTTCATAGCCAGACGGTGACCATGCTCTGGTGTCCGATGAGAAAATATAATAATGATAACCACCGCAACACGTTTCATCTGACACGCTCCACAGACATGTTTTCGCACCGGTTATGTTCTTCATAGCCACACGGTGACCATGCTCTGGTGTCCGATGAGAAAATATTATAATAATAACCACCGCAACACGTTTCATCTGACACGCTCCACAGACATGTTTTCGCACCGGTTATGTTCTTCATAGCCAGACGGTGACCATGCTCTGGTGTCCGATGAGAAAATATAATAATGATAACCACCGCAACACGTTTCATCTGACACGCTCCACAGACATGTTTTCGCACCGGTTATGTTCTTCATAGCCAGACGGTGACCATGCTCTGGTGTCCGATGAGAAAATATAATAATAATAACCACCGCAACACGTTTCATCTGACACGCTCCACAGACATGTTTTCGCACCGGTTATGTTCTTCATAGCCAGACGGTGACCATGCTCTGGTGTCCGATGAGAAAATATAATAGTAATAATAATCTTTATTTATAGTAGTGGGATAATGTGGTCCTGGTGTTTGTTACAATTCTGGCTGCTGCATTTTGGATTAGTTGTAGATGGTCTATACAGGGTCCTCCAATGAGAGGAAAGGTCTGACTCTTGCAATGTTTCTTAGGTGGTAAAAAGATATTTTTGTGACATTACTAATGTGCTTTTCAAGGTTTAACGGTTTTTCACAGTTTAACCTGTGAGGACAAGTTTCCGAATGTATTATTATTATTGACCTTTTGATGGTAAATGTAAGATTTGAGAGTATAATTCTTATTACTGCCTTATTTTGTCGTTAACACTTTTCTGTTTTTCATCGGTAAATAGTAACTAAATAATTTGTTTCTTCATGCGAATACCATTGCATTCATGTTGATTGTGAACCATTTGTGTTTGGAAAAAACTAACACTTCTTTCTCTGTTTTTCAGAAGCTGCTGAGTGATGCTACAGCACTGACAGATGTTTGAATCTTTCTGCCTTTAACCTTTTCTACTTTTCAGGATTTTTTTTAGATGTCATAATGTTTTACTCACCATTTGTTTTTAGGGCTGTAACACTATTGGACTAAAGTAGTTTAGGAGATTAATAATCATAATAACATGGTTAAAATAATTCTAAACTTTAAATAATGTATTAATAAAATAAATTACCTTTAATAGGCTTAAGTGCTTAATTATACTAATACATTTTCTCAATATAGTTGCAACCCTATAGTTTTTACCTATCTTTCAGAAAGTTAGATTTATTAGCTTGTTTGTAGAATATATTTTCCAGGAGCGTGCTTGATCGCCTTTTTAACAAAGGGGTCGGTGCAAGAATTTTTCCCTGTGCACTCCTAAATTGGCTGAAATAGGAGGCAGGTTTTTTGCTTCACTCTGGAAAATGTTTAATTTAGTAAAAGGTTAGAATATAACTTTTGATAATAGTAGTAACATTAACCATTATAACGTCTAACATAATATATCGATAATAAAACAAACGGTTTACTGGCATTATTATACTTACCATTATATATAACCTTTAAATACAACCATATATATATAAAATAGTGTTGCTTTCAATAAAGGTACAAATAATACATTTTTGTTAATAAACTGTTTAAACTATATCTGCTGTGCTTTGTCTCTACTTATTTTTACTATGTGTTTGAAATGTGAATCTATATTTTTACTATGTGTTTGAAATGTGAATCTATATGTTTGGTAATTATTTTGTCTAAATATTTACAATGAATACAGATGTGTTTTGGGTTCTTTTGAAATTACTATTCACAATCGGAAGGGTTCATCAAAACTGAAGCTGGACAAAAATGTTAACTTTGGAATAAATGCTATGTCATTATTGCATAAGCCCATACACATATACACACAAAGTATAACCCTATACAAAATTAATTACAAGGTAATTCATATATTCTTAAGATGGAAAAATAAAGTACTTAATCTTTTAGTCATACATTACTACAGGTATTTTCTCACTGGTAATGGCTGACATGCTTTTATTGTGAGTATGTTACCAGATGTGTGCATATTTTGGTTCATGCTACGAACAGAAGACATGGTACAAGATAACTTCTGATATGTTAACCAATTACTATATAAACAGGGTACAGTCTTATTTACCCACAACACTAATTCACATGAGAACAATAATGTTCGAAATTTGTATTTTGAGACCTACAAAAAACATCTGGTCATTTTTGAGTAAACATGTTCATTGATTGCTTTTTCAAACAACATTACTGCATTCAGTGCATTGGTCCATATAAGAATCACTATTTGACACTGAAACGGTCGAGGACAGTTGCTGAATGCTGGAACAAGACAAATCCTTTACTATGTGTGAAATGGTGGAGCTCTTCTTAATGTGGTCAATTTAGGCAGAACAATGAGCGACAATACCAGTAGATCTTGGACACTGTCTGTGTCTGTCCGTATGACAACCTTGTAAAGTCATTTTGTGTATTAAATACATTTCAATAAAAGAAATCACACCGATTTGAAATAAACATCAATAGGAGAGCAATCCCCCTGCCCATGCATCTGACAGTGCAGATGAACTACCTCAATACCAGTAGATCTTGGACACTGTCTGTGTCTGTCCGTATGACAACCTTGTAAAGTCATTTTGTGTATTAAATACATTTCAATAAAAGAAATCACACCGATTTGAAATAAACATCAATAGGAGAGCAATCCCCCTGCCCATGCATCTGACAGTGCAGATGAACTACCTCCAGCACTGAGGTGCGGCTGGAGATGGAGGAGGTGATTGGATGCTGACTGAAAGGACAATGACAAGATGACAGCAGGGATATTTGATACAATGGTGGAACCCAATCGCTGATTGGATGGCTACAGATTGGGTAGTAGAATTTGATTTGTTAGTATAGTGCTCACTTACATTTATAAATGACAGGATTTTGACAGCATGGGAAAACAGAAGTGGTGCAACATGAAAGCATGATTAAGAAATTACTGGGAGGGTCCTATATTGGGGATTGAGGCAACCACACTCTGCAATTTTTTAAAATTGCGACCTTTCTAGTTATTCTTTCTATAGTAACCCTAAATTTCAAACTACTACTCCTCCCACAATTTTGACTGTACGCACTTGAGCCCTATGTCAAATTGACCGGAAAAATCGGGAATCGATAGCTTGTACTTTGTTAAGAGAAATGTTCTATAGTTTAATTGATATGAATTTATTAGTGATTTAAATTTCCCCATTGACATGAATGGGAAAGTGCGAAAAATCACATTCAAGTATTTTTTCCTCAGAGACTGTAAGGGCTATAGTTACAAAACTTGGAGGGATAATTCGTAATACTTACTAAAATTAATTAACTTATAATGTTATCGGTCGGCCTCATGGTGGCGCTATAACAGCCCACTTTACGTTTTGGCTTATAACTCTTGAACCGTAGGTCGTAAAATCAAAATTATGTTTTCCCTGGATTCCTTGGGTCATGACGCATCTCCCCATATAGGCCACGCCCATTTGCGTCATGATAGATTTTCCGCCATTTTGAATTTTCTCCAAAACACACTTTTGGCTCCTCCTCCTACATATGTCGTCCAAATCTCACAAAAATCGGCACACATGATCTCGGGACCCATCCGATTAAAACACCAACTGCAGAATTTTGGTAGTGCGTATCGTTCGGCCGTAATCGTCGTCCGGAGTTAGTGGGAGGGGCCTATATCACAAAAAATGCCATAAATCACGAACGAAATGTCCGATCCATCCCAAATTTGAATCACATGTCGCGGGTGGTTCAATCAACCAAGTACCAAAAGCAATTCTATTTTCATTCATAGGGGGCGCCGCAAATGCGAGAAATGTAACCGTTTGTCGCAAAAACATGATTTTTTGGGGGATAAATCCCCTCCGAATTACTTACGCATGATCGCAGGGGTGACGCGACATTGCAATTGGCTGGCAATATCAGTGGGAGGGGCATATGTAAGCCACTGCGGCAACCACACTTTGCAATTTTTTAAAATTGCGACCTTTCTAGTTATTTTTACTGGAGTAAGACTTTTTTTGACACGCTACTCCTCCCACAGTTTTGACTGTACGCACTTGAGCCATATCTCAAATTGCCCGGCTTCATCGGGAAGGATGTGCTTGTATTTTTTTAAGAGAAATGTTGTATAGTTTAATTGATATTAATTTATTAGTGAATAAAATTTCCCCATTGACATGAATGGGAAAATGCGATTTTTCGCATTTTCTCACATTCAAGTATTTTTTCCTCAGAGACTGTAAGGACTATAGTTACAAAACTTGGAGGGTAGGTTCATAATAATTACTAAAATTAATCAACTTATAATGTTATCGGTCGGCCTCATGGTGGCGCTATAACAGCCCACTTTACGTTTTGGCTTATAACTCTTGAACCGTAGGTCGTAAAATCAAAATTATTTTTTCCCTGGATTTCTTGGGTCATGACGCATCTCCCCATATAGGCCACGCCCATTTGCGTCATGATAGATTTTACGCCATTTTGAATTTTCTCCAAAACACACTTTTTGCTTTTCCTCCTACACATTTTGTCCAAATCTCACAAAAATCAGTACACATGATCTCTGGACCATTCCGATGAAAACACCAATGGCAGAACTTTGATAGTGCGTATCGTTCGGCCGTAATCGTCGTCCGAAGTTAGTAGGAGGGGCCTATATCACAAAAAATGCCATAAATCACGAACGAAATGTCCAATCCATCCCAAATTTGAATCACATGTCGCGGGTGGTTCAATCAACCAAGTACCAAAAGCAATTCTATTTTCATCCATAGGGGGCGCCGCAAATGCGAGAAATGTAACCGTTTATCGCAAAAGCATGATTTTTGGGGGATAAATCCCCTCAGAATTACTTATGCATGATCACAGGGGTGATGTGACATTGTAATTGGCAGGCAATATCAGTGGGAGGGGCATATGTAAGACACTGCGGCAACCACACTTTGCAATTTTTTAAAATTGCGACCTTTCTAGTTATTCTTTCTATAGTAACCCTAAATTTCAAACTACTACTCCTCCCACAGTTTTGACTGTACGCACTTGAGCCATATCTCAAATTGACCGGCTTCCTCGGGAATCGATAGCTTGTATTTTGTTAAGAGAAATGTTGTATTGTTTAATTGATATGAATTTATTAGTGATTTAAATTTCCCCATTGACATGAATGGGAAAGTGCGAAAAATCACATTCAAGTATTTTTTCCTCAGAGACTGTAAGCACTATAGTTACAAAACTTGGAGGGTAGGTTCATAATAATTACTAAAATTAATTAACTTATAATGTTATCGGTCGGCCTCATGGTGGCGCTATAACAGCCCACTTTACGTTTTGGCTTATAACTCTTGCACCGTTGGTCGTAAAATCAAAATTCTTTTTCCCCTGACTTCCTTGGGTCATGACGCATCTCCCCATATAGGCCACGCCCATTTGCGTCATGATAGATTTTCCGCCATTTTGAATTTGATCCAAAACACACTTTTTGCTTTTCCTCCTACAGATTTTGTCCAAATCTCACAAAAACCTGTACACATGATCTCCGGACCTTTCCGATGAAAACTCGAACGGCGGAATTTTGATAGTGCGTATCGTTCGGCCGTAATCGTCGTCCGAAGATAGTAGGAGGGGCCTATTTTACAAAAAATTACATAAATCACGAACGGAATGTCCGATCCATCCCAAATTTGAATCACATGTCGCGGGTGGCTCAATCAACCAAGTACCAAAAGCAATTCTATTTTCATCCATAGGGGGCGCCGCAAATGCGAGAAATGTAACCGTTTGTCGCAAAAACATGATTTTTGGGGGATAATTCCCCTCCGAATGACTTACGCATGATCGCAGGGGTGACGCGACATTGCAATTGGCTGGCAATATCAGTGGGAGGGGCATATGTAAGCCACTGCGGCAACCACACTTTGCAATTTTTTAAAATTGCGACCTTTCTAGTTCTTTTCATTTACTGGAGTAACCCTAAACTTTGTATCACTACTCCTCCCACAGTTTTGACTGTACGCACTTGAGCCATATGTCAAATTGACCGGCTTCATCGGGAATGGTGTGCTTGTATTTTTTTAAGAGAAATGTTATATAGTTTAATTGATATGAATTTATTAGTGATTTAAATTTCCCCATTGACATGAATGGGAAAGTGCGAAAAATAACATTCAAGTATTTTTTCCTCGGAGACTGTAAGGGCTATAGTTACAAAACTTGGAGGCTAGGTTCATAATAATTACTAAAATTAATTAACTTATAATGTTATCGTTCGGCCTCATGGTGGCGCTATAACAGCCCACTTTACCTTTTGGCTTATAACTCTTGAACCGTAGGTCGTAAAATCAAAATTATTTTTCCCTGGCTTCCTTGGGTCATGACGCATCTCCCCATATAGGCCACGCCCATTTGCGTCATGATAGATTTTCCGCCATTTTGAATTTTCTCCAAAACACACTTTTTGTTCCTCCTCCTACAGATTTCGTCCAAATCTCACAAAAATCGGCACACATGATCTCAGGACCCATCCGATTAAAACACCAACTGCAGAATTTTGGTAGTGCGTATCGTTCGGCCGTAATCGTTGTCCGAAGATAGTAGGAGGGGCCTATTTTACAAAAAATGCCATAAATCACGAACGAAATGTCCAATCCATCCCAAATTGTAATCACATGTTGCGGGTGGTTCAATCAACCAAGTTCCAAAAGCAATTATATTTTCATCCATAGGGGGCGCCGCAAATGCCAAAAATGTAACCGTATGGTGCAAAAACATGATTTTTGGGGGATAAATCCCCTCCAAATTACTTACGCATGATCGCAGGGGTGACGCGACATTGTAATTGGCTGGCAATATCAGTGGGAGGGGCACATGTAAGCCACTGCGGCAACCACACTTTGCAATTTTTTAAAATTGCGACCTTTCTAGTTCAGCTTACTGTGGGCACACATGCTGGAACTTTGTCTTTGAGATGTTTTGTAGTTTCTGAGTTATTTAACTTAAACGCCCAATGCATTGTCAATGGTAATAGCACAAACTTTGGCATGCTACTATAGTCCTACATACTTACACCTAGAAACCCCATTCAACCCTATTTAGGTCCATCTTACGGGGGACATGTTTGCCTGAAAAGGAATCTTTGAAATGTTTCATCGTTTTAGAAATATAGTGCTTTCAAATTTGAGAAATTTAGAATGGGGCTCAATGGCAGCTCTATGGCACGTCAAAAAGTCACTTTCACCTAGAAACTCCATTCACACTTTTTATAATTCAGCTTACTGTGAGCACACATGCTGGAACTTTTTACTTTGAAATGTTTTGTAGTTTCTGAGTTAATTAACTTAAACGCCCAATGCATTCTCAATGGCAATAGCACAAACTTTGGCATGCTACTAGTCCTACATACTTAGACCTAGAAACCCCATTCAAACGTGTTTAGGTTCATCTTACGGTGGACATGTTTGCCTGAAAAGGAATCTTTGAAATGTTTCATTGTTTTAGAAATATAGTGCTTTTAAATTTGAGAAATTCAGAATGGGGGTCAATCAGATTTTGGCAAGTAAAGAATTGAGTGGGGTTTGAACCCACAACCTCCAGATCATGCAGCCATGTGCTAAGTCACTGATCTACTTGCTACCTGCCACAATGCAGTCTGCTGTTGCCTTTGAGTACAACATTGATACAAAAATAAAATAACAGGAGATTTGTCTATTGTTTCTTTTGCTGTTGTTTATCTCTAGACGTTTAAATGTTTATGAACCACAATGGAAACAAGTCTCTGGCTCTTCTGTCATTATCTATTCGGCCTTTTAAGAACAGCATGCACAGTGGCTCAATGGGTACAGAGCCTGCCTGGGAATCAGGAGGCCGCAGGTTCAGGCTCTGACATAGTGTCCCAAAATCATGAAAATATGACATACTATAGTATGCCGTCCCAAACCATGGACTATAGTATGTAATTTTTTCATGATTTTCATATTTTTTTCAAATCCTCCAAAACCACGAAAAACGACTTGCGATAGTATGCCGTCCGAAACCAAATATGAGATGTATAACTTTGGCATGCTACTAGTCCTACATACTTACACCTAGAAACCCCATTCAAACCTATTTAGGTTCATCTTACGGTGGACATGTTTGCCTGAAAAGGAATCTTTGAAATGTTTCATAGTTTTAGCATGCCGTTTTTCATCCTTTTACGAGGATTTGAAAAAAAGATGAAAATCACTCCGAGACGATGGGCTATAGCCCATGGTCTCGAACGGCATACTATAGCCCATGGTCTCGGAGTCATTTTCGTCTTTTTTTCAAATCCTCGTTTTTCATCATTTATGACCATGGGCTATAGCCCATATCGGACGGCATACTATAGCATGCCGTTTTTCATCATTTTTGAGGATTTGAAAAAAAGACGAAAATCACTCCGAGACCATGGGCTATAGCCCATGGTCTCGAACGGCATACTATAGCATGCCGTTTTGCATCATTTTTGAGGATTTGAAAAGAAGACGAAAATCACTCCGAGACGATGGGCTATAGCCCATGGTCTCGGAGTGATTTTTGTCTTTTTTTCAAATCCTCGTTTTTCATCATTTATGACCATGGGCTATAGCCCATATCGGACGGCATACTATAGCATGCCGTTTTTCATCATTTTTGAGGATTTGAAAAAAAGACGAAAATCACTCCGAGACGATGGGCTATAGCCCATGGTCTCGAACGGCATACTATAGCATGCCGTTTTGCATCATTTTTGAGGATTTGAAAAAAATACGAAAATCACTCCGAGACCATGGGCTATAGCCCATGGTCTCGAACGGCATACTATAGCATGCCGTTTTGCATCATTTTTGAGGATTTGAAAAAAAGACGAAAATCACTCCGAGATGATGGGCTATAGCCCATGGTCTCGGAGTGATTTTTTTCTTTTTTTCAAATCCTCGTTTTTCATCATTTATGACCATGGGGCATTGTTTATAGCCCATATCAGACGGCATACTATAGCATGCCGTTTTGCATAATTTTTGAGGATTTGAAAAAAAGATGAAAATCACTCCGAGACCATGGGCTATAGCCCATCGTCTCGGAGTGATTTTCGTCTTTTTTTCAAATCCTCGTTTTTCATCATTTATGACCTTGGGCTATAGCCCATATCGGACAGCATACTATAGCATGCCGTTTTT